>NW_024582561.1:537923-776945 GCF_018398535.1 Haplochromis burtoni | reverse complement strand
GTGTGCGTGTTCTCTGTTTAGCTGTCAGTCCTCAAATACCCAGAGAGGGAGAGGCTGGCTGATGTTTTCAAAGCAGTGCCTTGTGTGCATTAAGCTGTCGGAGATGACCTGACCTGGATAGAGGAAGCGGTGAATAAATAAATAAGTCTTCCACATTCACAGAGCCCTCATGCCTCTGTGTGTGTGTTTGTGTGTGAGAGACAGATGATTATCAGTGCAAATATCTTTGATTGATACACAAGTGGGAATATGCTAGTCAGGTCAAGATCAATATACAAATAAGATAAAAAAAAGAAAAGAAACAACAACATCCAAACAAACCAAATGTGCGTGTTCCTTTACATACATGCACAGTGCGTCTATAGCTGCTTAATGTGTGTGTGTTTAGTACTTCTACGGGGCTTGAGGGCTGATATTAATGAAGCATTTCTCTCTGCAGAGCTCTGTCAGTACAACAAGCCCCTAACGTGATTAATAACTGCCTTGCTTCCCTTGTGTGTGTGAGCATGTGTGTATTTTTGTGTGCACGCACAACATATGATGCAATTACGTATGTGTTTTGTGAGAGCTTATTAGAGCCCGCCTGATGCATTGATCACACTGATATCGCACGCCAATTTCATCATGTTGATGTATTTGCTCAGACAAAACACTACTTCATTTAATTTCAATGATTATACAGGACCGTTCATCTTTTTGAACTAGTTCTGCAGTGTGCATTATTTGATGTTTGGGTCTTTTTTGTTTTCCTTTAGGGATGTGCAAACTTTTCCTTTCATCTTTTGTTACCAATTATATATCCCGACCCATTCAACACCACTTTCTCCCTAATTTACTACACAGGGAAAATTAGGGAAGAGGTTCCTATGACAGTGACACACAAATGAGCTCATCCCCAATCTGCCTATTAGTCTGAATATTGAGTCTGGTATCGACCTTTCCTGTCTTCCTCATGCCAGCATTAGTGTTTGTGTTATATTTGATTTTCAAATGTACACTACATTTTGTAAAATTTTCACCGTCAGAAATCAATAGATTGCAAATTACACTCAACTGAATTCTGTTTTCTTACCGCGGCATTTTCCCCGAATTGTGGAGGGCCGTTAGCGCATTGTTTACCTCAGCTGTCAATGTCAGGTGACGAGTGTTCGCCTCTGCTCTGAAAGAAGCTGTAAATCTTTGTGAAACAAGTCTGATACAAATCGAGTCAGTGAAGCTGACAGCGACACTGATGAGAGTTGTTGAGGAACTTTGCTATGCTGAACTTTCCTGTTGGTAAGTGCTGCTGTTTTTGCTGCTGTTAGCCTCTGTTAGCTGCTGTTAGCCAGCAATAGTAAAACTGTCCTTAAAGTGCATGTAACATTGTTGGGCTCTGAAGCTTAGTAAATAAACTCTTACACGATGTGAGAAGGCTTCTGTTTATCAAACAGCTTCAAATTGTTTATCAGAATGAAAGTGAACACTCGAGCCCAACATTAGCCGGGATAACGTTAGCTTCAAACCAGCTGTTGTTATTGTGGTTTAGGTGGCATCGATCCAGAGATGAGAGGGTTGCATGTCTAACCTGCTAACTATAAGTAACTGTAACAATATCAGGAACAAATAAACATGTCAATGCACATTTTGTGTGTTAGAGCCAAGATCTCAGTTCAGGAGATGAGGCTTGAGGTGAGGATGGAAAAGGACGAGATTTTATTAAGATGCTGCTGGCGTTGTCTTGTTCCTTAGAGCTGATGATAAAACAAAGGTATGAGCCTTCATATCTTGAGTCTGAAGGTACAGACATGTCCCTTCACCGCATGCTAACACCTACAACTAGTCTCCTCTGCCTTTGTGTACTACATAGGTGGTCAGTCTCTAAACATACACATAAAACACGATCAGTTGGAAGGGAGATTTCCTGCCTAGCTACTATAGACTGGGCGTCCACTTCTATGTATTTTTAATGGGTTCAATATAAGTTTATGACAAAATGCATCAATTTGTTGAAAGATCTAATTACACACTTACTCATATTTATAAGAAAAGCATGTTTCTATTAAATAACCTTAAGCTCAGGCTAACTGAAAGGCTATATGACAACTTGGTCACTGACTCTGTTGCACAGGTAACCCTGCTTCACATTTACTGACTACATCTTGCGCTCACCTCAATCACCAGCATCTTTTGCTCGCATCGGTCAATCATTCATCTTAAGTAGTTTAACTCACCACCCACTTACTTCCTATAGTTCCCTTTATACTCACAGGACTTCTCTGTCATCAAGATCAGATTTTAAATTCAAATATCAATTAATTCAAAAATCCAGCATTTGTTCTTGGGCTCTTGATATTTTGTGCATGTGTTTCCTCTTTGTTGCATAAGTGAATGTGCCTGTAGAGGCTTATGGAAAAGCTCAAGTAAACATTAATGAAAGGGAGTACATTACAGTAGCTCTTACTGTTTATGGCTCTATACTCTGCCAGCCACTGTGATTCTTCTCCTCCTGCCTGTCTAATAAGCTTTGCATCGGTGTTGTCTTTCTCTACAGGACGCCAGTACGCTTAAAGCTTCCGGCTGTAATGAGCCAAATGGTTTAATGTGACCACAAAGCAATGCTACAATGCTACAAACATCTATTTTGCATGACAAGCATGACAAGGCACTGTGAGATTTGCAAAATGTCTTTGCCGCCAAAAGACGGCTGGAAACGTTGGTGTATGTGAGTGCCCACATTATCTCCAAAGCTTCTTGCAGCCCTGCTTAGCAAGGTGCTCATCATTCATCTTCATTGCCCAAGGTGCCAGTGTGTGTGTGTGTGTGTGTGTGTGTGTGTGTGTGTGTGTGTGTGTGTGTGTGTGTGTGTGTGTGTTAAGACAGAGATTTAGTGAGGGGAAGAAGGACACGAGATTCACAAAGGTGGACTTTTGACTGTTTAGTACAGCCTGTGTTGCCTTGCCTTATGACAGGGGTAGGCAACTCCAGGCCTCGAGTGCTGGTGTCCTGGAGGTTTTAGATGTGTCCATGATCCATCACAGCTGATTTAAAGGGCTAAATGACTCCTCAGCATTTCTTGAAGTTCTCCAGAGGCCTGGTAATGAACTCATCATTTGATTCAGGTGTGTTAACCCAGGGTGCGATCTAAAACCTGCAGGACACCGGCACTCGAGGCCTGGAGTTGCCTACCCCTGCCTCATGATGAGGATGAACTTCTCACAACTTCTGTCTCCTCAACACTCCCGTCTCTCCTCCCTCCCTTCCTTCTGAAATTAGATGTTCTACATGCCTGGTTTGCAAGACGCTATCTGTTAAACTTATTTCATCCCTCACCCGTATGCCTCTGCATTAAGTCTCTCTGACATGAAATGCCTCGCTGAGCTATCCACTTCTTGCCCTGCAACATATCAACTTCACAGACCCCATGAGCATGATCAGACTCGGCATCAGCACAGCCAACAGATGAATGGATCCACATGAAACTAAATATATAAAACAACCACTACCACCACATACACACACACCCCCACAAAAAACAAAACACAACCAAATGCCTGCCAGCAGATACAAAATCAAATGGGCAGGAACTAAGTCACTCATCACTGGTTCCTGCTTCCATGCTCCATTATACAGCTTCATATGGTGGTTTCTCATCAGTTTTTCCCTTTCTTATCAAACAGCATGTTTTTGTGCTCACTTGGCAAACTGCCTCTAATCATGACTAGTTTCCACAATGTGGAATGCCTGAGAGCGAAATATCAAGTTTCCCTGCTGTAGGTCAAAATAATCATCCCCGATATCTGATGCAAAAGCGCAACTGTTCTTTGAATTGGGGTGAATTGCTGCGATTGTTAATATTAATGATCAGAGTCACTTTAGAGACACAATCTTCATGCATTAACATGAGCTGCTGATTTTATCATTTTGCTTTAATTATGCAGATACAGTTTTTCTCTTGGAAATGGACGAGTGATCAGAAGTGTTTGGGACTAACTGTCAGTGACTGCAGTGTCATCCTGTCTTAATTCTCATTTGCCTGATAACAGACAGACTTAACTCAGAGTCTGATTCTATTTTCGGTGGGGCATCACATTCGCTCGTACCGATTCTGAGGGATCTGATGTTTCCTAACCGATCCCAAACTAAAAGACGTCCTAGCAAATCTGGAATATCTGTTGCTCTTTAAGAGTCAGGCAAACATAATGTAAGAATCAATGCCGTCAAGCTTATCAATGATCGGTGCAATTTTTGGGTGGTCCCCCTCAATCTTCTTCTTTAGTTCCTGCATACAGCTTCAAAATGCTCCAAGCACATTGGCTCCCAGTTGGTCTTCCTACGGTGCTCATTGGACTGTTCCAGCCGAGAAAACGATGTCTCATGCCACGATGCCAGATGAATCAGTGAACTCGGTGGAGCGGACCGATTCAAAGGTCTGGACCCGGGCAAAAATTCACAGTGCAACTCATCCAAAAGAACATTGCTAATAAAGCCAAGTGGAGGACAGCAGGAGCAACATATGGCCCGTCTTGGTTGGTTGAGTTTATCAAATGTTTCAGAGCCCCTGAGTTTGAGCTCTGTGGTTTGAAACATTTCAGTGCCGCGGTCTGTGCAGATCCTAGAGTTTTGTTAATGCAGATAATTTTTTCTCAGTTAATGAAAGAAGAGTTAAAGAACAAAGTAATATCCTTGATCAACACTATGAAAATTCAAAGATAACAACAAAGTAACAAAAACACCACAAAACTCACTTCACTTCAGTAGAAAATTTGGGTTTCTGCAACTCTGCCAAATGAATTAACTAATGAACTGGCAGCTTTTAACTATGTCGAGGAGCATGAACAGCACCTAAAAATAACTAGTTGTTTTTTTGTCACTATTGACTTTAGCAATAGCAGCTGACAAAACAGTCTGAGTTCATTAAGCAGCTGCTTTAAAGCTTTCGAGCCACATGACATTCTATTCACCAGCAGTCCAAACAGGACAATGTCAAATTCACAAAATATGCAACGTGCGCGCACTAAAATCAGAAATACGGGATGGTCGCTCAGGCTCTGTAAGGTCCTCCAGGACCAGGTGACATTCTCCAGCAACGATGCACGGCTGCTTTAGCTGGGCACAGCGAGCCATCAATCTTTATAAATCATTCACTTCTCCTGCTCTGACCTCCACACGTAAACACCGCGAGGACACACAAGTGCACACAACTCAGTCCTGTTCCTCCTTTTTCCCTTGCAGTGCTTTGCCATCACTATGTTGAACCACGAGCATCAGAACAAGATGTGACTGTAACGGAAGCTAAACGTTTAAAAAAAAAAAAAAAAAAAAAGTTTTCGAAGAGAGAGATGAGACCTGAAATAGCCTGCCCTGCAGAGCTCTACGACCTACATCGAACAGACCGACATTCAATTGAAGTAAAAATCCATAATATTCCAAAAATTAGACGTAAATTATGCCCGATTTTTTTTAAATTACATAAAAATTCAGACTTAATAAACCTAATTCATGTTATTTTTGTTGTTGAGCATATGCATTAAAGCTCCAACATTATAAAAACCCTGCACTGTAGTGAAGTAATGCGCATTAAAGTTTCATCAGCAGCTGCAGTTTGAAAGGAGAGCTTCACAGTTTATATTAGCATCATTAGCTCCTGTGGTCGAGCAAATAACAGAGAAGAGAGCAAAATAAAAGCATTGAGCTTGCAACTGCACACCCTTTACTGCAACTGTAACCAGTTCAGACTCCTGTGGTAAAAGTGATGCACAAATGTTACGTGTTGGCATCGCAACTTTTACAGAAAAGTGACCGCCATGCTTATACAGACCTGATCAAATGCATCAAATTAAGTCTAAAAGGTGGCTTAACGTGTAATTTACGAGATCATGAGCTTCCTGAGATCTTGTTTTCAACTGCTTTTGAGTCCCTATGCTCACTCTGTCCTTACTGACTTTTCATTTTAACCCGTGGAAATGCTATAATAGCTGGAAAAATGGAAAAAAAATCTCGGTTAAAGGCAAGAAGGGATGGATACGAAGGGTTAAAGATCCATCTCAACGAGAGATAAAGAATTTAGAATTACATTTGCCTGATTGGGACTTTATGGGGAGCCAAGTGGATAACAGTGAATTATTCATCAGCTCCGTTTAAAGATCAGTTGGGACTGAAATAAATGGAAGTTTATGTGGATGGGGTGGGCTAGGGGTCAAATTTCAAGATAAAAAAGGCAGTCTTCTAGTCGCTCCCATCAGAAGTGCGGCTGTTGTGCGCCGCCTCCCACCCACCGAGCCATCCAGTCCTTCCCCCCCGTGGTCGCCTTGCATTTTAATAACACGGTCGCCCATTGATCTTCGGGGAGAGGTTGTGTTCGCTCCGATTTAGACCAAAGGAATGCTGGAATGTCTCTGACTCTTGAGTTGGGAGCCTCTTCCTGGTCTCACCTTTGACCCTTGCTACTCCAAAACATGGGAGCTTTGGCTCCATAGAAGAAGAGCTGGGGGGCGACTGAGGGTAAAGCAGGCGGTGACCATCAATATCTGTTTTATATCTCACACTACAATTTTAGAGTATGAGATGAATATGAATAAATAACGCTATGATTATTAAACCATAGAAGGAAATATCTAGAGTAAGATTGATATATATTGGAGGCAACGAGACATATTTTCTCCTGGTTATAACAACACTAGCTCACAAACTCATTCCCTGTTTTGCCCATGCATCTAACTTTAGCTGCATGTGCATGTCAGCCTATGGATAGAGTCATGCTCTGTGGTCCTGGGTAAACACACAAGCTAAAGGCTGACTGCACATGTCAACACACGCTGAGCCGCCTGTTCCACAGAGGGAGTAAATACACATATGCACAGTACAGAAGAACAGCACCTGAGTAACTACCTGTGTGTTCATGGATAAAAGCCTCATAAAAAACAGGCTACACGCTACGTGCATGTAGATATGTCCTGTGCTACCAGATATGTCCCTGGTAGCTATACATAACACCCCTTTAACCCCATCAACCCGTGTAAATCTGAAACCTGGAAGAGTGCCTCTGAATGTATGTTTTTCCTTCTACCATAACCCATTCCCATGTGACCAACTCGCGAGGCAGGAACGCTGGAAAAATCTGCATCATTACATCATCTGGCCTGTGCTAACCTCAGCCGCTTGGCATGGGCGAGAGCGGCCGGCAGTGCCAGCATGAAGGGAACTTGGAAGCATTTTTAAAAATAAACGTGGAGCAGTAAAACACAGAATGAGTAATCGTGCAGAGGGTTAAGCTGGGCAGCGTGACCGAAGGGGGGAGAAAAAAAATTCTAGAGCATGGCTGAAGTAAGCAGACTGAAAGGGGCTTTTATGGGTGGCATGCCAAGTCTGAAGATATATATGCACAGAGGGACAAATAAAAAGAAGTATGAGGAGCGTATGGGAAAAGAGAAACAGGATATAAATACGAGACAGAGTGTCAGAGATAAATAAGGGATGGCTGTTTGAGCACAGGTGGCAGAGAGCAAAAACAGGGAAAGCAATGAGGTAAGGCAAATACATGGCAGATGACATCTATACATATGTATGCATCCATGCAAGTGGACGTGAAAGAGGAAAGATGAGAAGCAGGGGGTGAAATTAAAGAGGAATGCAGATGAAAATAGAGAAAGCATGCACTGGTGCTGCTTTAGACGGAGTTGAGGTGCAATCTGAGACGATGACAGCGCTTCCTTTCCTAACTTCAGTTCTGGCATTTCCAACAGAGACCCAGAGAGTGAAGGACCCCGGCTGTAATGTTACGCTCAACGGAGTGCAAACAGCTGTGCGAGTGGATGTATAGCTGCACAGGTGTGAATGTGTGTTGTGAACATGATGCTGTTACTTAAAATTAAAAAAAAAAAAAAAAAAAGAGTCGATTCAGCACACGGAGAAGCACGTAGACAACACCAGTAAATACAATCTTTGTGAAAGGAGGGGATAAACACAGGGTATTCCCTCATCGCCCCAGGCTGCAGTTTCTGCCGACCGAATAGAAACAGAGAGGAAGCCTCAAAAACAAGCGCAAGAGGGAGAAAATTATAGATCTCTCTGTCACTGTCTGCTTATGTCATGAAAACTACCCGACCACATAGCATTAGCCGTGACGGTTCAGCGCACTCAGACACTGAGACATGGCTTTAGCAGCATGTGAAAGGTTTTGTCACCGCCCCTCCCCAAAAAAAACCCTAAGAGGGAAAGGGAAATGGAAAAAATGGGTAAGGAGAGCTAGGAAGGATGGCTTTTACTATCCGGTGAATTAAAACATGCAAGCCTTGTCGGAAAGAGAGGAGACTAAACCATGTGGCTGGTGGGGTGGGGGAGGAGACTTCCCAAAGATGACGGTGTGGTCTTTGAGTGTCTTAACCGTGCAGTCTCTCCCACCATGGATCAAAGGCAAAGAAGTGGCTTGGCTCTCGGCGGCATTAAGTCACGTTAAGCCTAGACGGAGGCCATACACATGCTCCCACAAATAAACCTGACTGGGATTAGACTGACAATGGCCCACAGTGAGTAACAGGCTTTCAAACAAGGTCAGACCACAGTCACATAAGCAGCGAGCATGCAGGAAAATAAAAGATGTGCTTGAAAATGGGCTAAACTGCTTAAGGTGCGGTTGATTTAATTTACCAGTGTAACGTGATGTTTTTGTGGGTCGCTTCGTTGCAGGTGAGATGCTTAAAACTCTTGAAGATTTAGGTTTCGCACAGAAATGCAGCGCTTTACCTTTCACATTTAACTTTACTGAGAATTCTGCCTAAACCTCAACATATGTTAACTGTGTCACCTTTAAATACTTCCAGTATTTAAAGTGGTGCTTTACATGCACTTCAACATATGAGCAGTGTTTTGTGTAATGTTCGGTCGCTAACCGTCTGATGAGAAAATTCAAGTCGCTTGGACCTGAGGAGACCCTAGTATACTCCTGGATGTGGAAAGTCTGATCCCTTTACTTAGCACTAATTAGCCGGTATGCATGGCTGTGCATTGGACCTTGAAAGTGTATGAATGCAGCTTGCCCTCTTTCGCTGTTAAATTAACACTCCACCCTCTCATTTGTATACAGTAACCTCTTTTATACTGTCTGTGCTAACTACATGCAATAGCAATATATGAATTATTTCCAAACACCAACAAAACACACTGAAATTCTTACCTTGCTGCTGCTTTGGAGCTGTGTAGCCTGTTGCTGTAGAAAAATTAACAATAAAGAAACTTTTCCCCTTTTTGGTCAGTATGTTAGTCATCATCAACATCCATTACTTATAGGCTATCAGTGTAGCCAGCTGATACCCAGCCCAAGACTTTCTTCTCCTTGTACCGATGTGATCGTTTATTAATTCAGATAAAAAGCTATTTATAAAAAGCTAAATTATCTATGATGTCAAATGCAATCACTCTTTTGCTCTCCACACGGTCTGCACCCAAGACCTTGGAGTACTAGTGGACAGCAGAAAACTTCCAGCACGATAAATCCTGCCTCTCGCCTACATGTTGTGCATAATTACAGGCGGATTACTTGTTCAGACGATTACAATTATTGTGGTCAATGCTGAGCTCTATAAAATACCCGTTTTTGTGAAGTTACCTGGGGTTTCAGCAGTTGAACACCACCAAGGTGAAGTAAGCCTTGTTGGGTTTGGATAAACAGTATCCTGATATGGATGTAGGAAAGGCAGAAGCAAAGACTGAGGCTGACATCCTATGAAATACTCAAAAACTGAATTAGTTTCCAAGAGGGGAAAAAATTTAATTACTATGCTGTTTAAAATGTTTTTAAAAAAAAATCTCTCTTAACAGCACAGAACATCAAAGCCTCAACACTCACAGCATGTTTGAGTCCATATTCTGAATTCTGATACCGTGCACCGAGTTTTGATCGGGGCTTTAAAAGAGCTTTTGGAGATTTAGCAGGTGAAATAAAAAAAGCAACAAGTCACTTTAAGACCGCTTTACGAATGTCTGAAAGCAGACTGAGGGCCACAGAGGTACAAACCAAGAAGAAAAGTAAAGAGACATAAAAACACACAAAGAGGTGTCAAACTGACTTTAACTTAATAAAAAAGAAAAAATCTTCTGACATTCACACAAACTCACACAGATCTAAAGGTCCCTCTGGTGTCACCGGGCTGTCAGCATCTGCATTAGACACCCGAGCATGGCAACACATTTGGACTTGCCGACACTACCTGTCAGCACCAATATTAAAGCCCTTAACTCAGACGCAGATATATAAACACACATGCACGCATTTAACAACACGTGCTGCCGTGCACAGATGAACGTAAAAACACAGAGCGACAGCCACGGACGACGGCTTTAAATATCGATGCGATGAAAGGGCGAGGCTCTGCCGATTTGCAGGAGGACAGAAAGGATGGGGAGAGACAGAGAGGGAGAGAGTTCAGAGGGGGAACGCGGGGAGATCAAAGGGGGTGTTTCATAGTCAGTCCCTTGTTGGACTGTTTGGAAGCTGTTGGCTGTCAGCGGGCATGAGAATAAACACAGATAAATGTGATGCAGAGACTGGTTTACATACAAAAGCTTTGCTGCTTTGCTACACACCCACTCCAGAGTGTAGACACAACGGGGACTGACGTGCAAACACGTGATTATCACACACAGGAATACAAAAATAAACGTAATCAACGGGGAGGCTTCCGAGAAATGTGATTCTTCTTGCTTTCTCTCTAATTTACATCCATCAATTTTAATGTGCTTTCATCCACTGCGCCTAAAAAGTACAATATAGCATTTTAAACTGGGACACCACCAGTTTTGTGACGTGTACGAGCTTAGAGGATTATTGCTGCCAAGTGCCAATAGAGCTAGAAATAAATAGTAATATATATTCCATTACAGTCCTATTTGGATATTTGTTCACTGGTATTTAGTTATCAGGTTCAATCAGAATGATTGTATTTGGCAAAGCTTTAGAGTTTATTAATGTGCAAGGTATAAATCCGCCTCCTGAACTGTGTTCTCGCAAAATAATTTGCATTATAAAAAAAAAGGTCTAGTGAGGAAATATTGTTTGATCTTCCAAAACCAATTTTTTCTGATTGAGATTTTCATTTTTGTATATCACTTTACCAGATAACAGGATGCTGACACTTGTTTATTACTGCACTCTCCATAAAGCGCTGAGCTTTAGCCACGTTGCCTTTGTTACATTCTTTAAAAATGTCCGTGTTCAGCTCGGTGAAGGCGAGTCAAGTGCCTGATTAGATTTGTTATTAAAAACGTGTTTGCAGTGGTTCCTCCCACGGCCAACTTAGGCAGTGATGTGTTGATACTCGCTGTGACCTCTATGCTAATGACAAGAATAGCATGTAGCAGGAGTATTTACCTGCCCATGTTGTATGTGTATAGGGGAAAAATAATAAATACTACTAATAATAAATACTTAAAAGTATTATTAGTATCTAGTAACTAATACTTTAACATTAACAAATAATTAAATTCCATAAATGTAAGTTGGCTTATAAAACCACACCTCAGTGCACAGGAAAAACACCTCCTCGTGCTGGTGTACTGACTCATTATGCTACTTGACATCATTGATCGTCACCTGTCACACTCATTCTATCCTGTTTCGATTGAATAGAATGAAAAATAGAATTATTAAAATTAATTTCAGTCTGAGTTATCATGAGATTGCTGAAAACACAGAAGAAGAAGCCAGGTAGAAAAAAAAAACAACAATCTTAATTAAAAATAACAATAATAACAAAAACCAATAAAACAAACCAACAGCAGCCTTAAATATAACACCTGCTGTTAACACTAATCGTTAAATATTTTACTTATGCTGCATCCACTTCAATGTGGTATTAAAACAACTGTAGATCAATGCCTTTATTGATTACTAATTACTGGGAAAAGGACTTCTGTCTCTCTGTGTTCACATATTCCAATTGTCCACTAAGCACTTCCGGGAACTATCCAAAGTCTACATGTACCACATGATGATCCTGCAGTCTGAACCCTCGCTGACGCAACGATTCCCGAGCTCTGTTGGGGAGTTGGCTTTATGTGTGTTCGTTATGTAACTGTTAAAGTGAACCATAACACTTAACTGCAGGCTGTAAAGCCAAACAAAAAGCTGTAAGGCACTAAAATGGATCACAGGGCTCAGTGAAACTGCAAGACTGGGTGTAATGTTCTGTGAGTTCATCGCTTTTACTGGTCTCTTTTGACAACACATCTAGCCATGTCAAAGTAAACAGCTTTATATAAACGACTGTGGTTTATATCTGCAAAATTGCATTTTAGCATTGGTGGGTTTATGAAAGAGGTCAGTGTGTCAGCGATACAGTGGCCCTCTTCCCCCACACAAGTGAAGTAAAATCATTAAAATCACTCCCAAAACAAGCATGTTTTGCAGCATAACAGAAAAATGTCTTCTTCTTATGTGTTGCATCCTCTCCTTCACTCCAACGCCCACACAAATAATCAATCTGAAACCTGACATTTTCAACCTTTTCCACAGGAAAACACTTGCAGATTGAAGCAAGCAATTCAAAGAAAGCCACGAGTCCTGGGATCGCTAGGACTGCTTATTTTTCAGTAGACGTTTTTTTTCCTTTCCTCAAGGCTTTTCTTTCCCCTATTGTTTTACCGTGATTGTCAACCTCGCACCTTCTGTTTACATCCACGTGAGACAGGCGGTGCTGTGCTGTGGTTTCCTATCGACTGGACAATAAGGTGATTGCCCGAGCTGTTTAGCTCAGGCTTCATAAAGATGTTACACATAGAGGGGGGATTGCATTTACTTTGTTTCTAGCGAGAGAGGCATAAAGTACAGAGGAGGAGATGGAGAGGAAGCAGAGACCAGGATGCGTCCTTTCAGGATACTGACCATGTTTTCCCCGACTGCGTCTCGCTGGCCACTTTGATTAGTCCGAGTGTGTGTGTATGGGTGCACGTGTGTTTGAAAAAATTGGCAGTGGTTGATGGGCTGGAAGGCACAGAGCTTCCCTTCGCTTTATAGAAGTGTGGTTGGTTTCGTGCACTTTCACAGGCGCACGCAAGCACAAACAGCCTTTTTCGGCCCACCAGGACTTCCTAAGCAAAAATATCACACACACACACACACACACACACACACACACACACACACACACACACACACACACACACAGAGTCCAAACCAGCTCCGTAGCAGAGATACGCGCTAGGAAATACACAGCACGCACACAAGGCATCTGGCCTCATGCTGTTCAGGTCTAGGAGGAATAGCTAACAGCAGCGGCGGCAGTGAGTTTCTCATAACATTAAGAGATAGGCTTCCCTGCAGTTTCCTCTAGTGTTTCTCTAAAACACACAATGTCCTCCCTGAAGTGCTTCTACATGCACAAAAACCAGAGCGAACAGAGAGAATAAATCTATGTTGCCGACGGCTCTCTGGCTCTGGATGGAGAAATCTCCAAAGGTGAAGAAGCACTTAACACTGAAAAGGTTAAGGCGTGTAAGACAACGAGGAGGAGACTGCAGCAGTATGAATTCACCCTAAACAGGAAATGATCAGAATGGCTGTTCAAAAGGGGGGAAAAAAAAGATGCAGCCTTTGCATCAATCAAATTGGGCCTTTTTTTGGCTGTTCTGAAAACTTTCAGGTTTTGGTAAAGTTATTCAAAGTTTTGAAACTCAGGAAGTGACAGTTCTGCAAACTTGTACCTGGAGCATTCGTCACCAGCTTGCTGAAAGTACATGCACGAGGGTGTTGTATAAAAACAAGCTGCACAGATGATCATTTCCTCATGTAGTCTATTAACCTAACAGAGTTTGCCTTTTTAAAATGGTAGTTTTCTCTCTCATAATGTGTAAACAGATAAGAAATCACGTTACAGCCCTTTTCATTCAGCTCGAATGCTTACTCCTTGTTACTGGCGGACAAAGGGTTTGAAATACCAGGATATCATATTCCATGAAGGCAGCTATCAGTTAATAAGGCTGAAGAGGAAGTCATCGGCTGATTACAGATCCCCTCAGAGAACCTTTTCCTGTTTTGTTGCTTATATAACTAAACAATTTATTAAATTACAAATAATGTGCAGATTGTGCTGCCTCCTGAAAAACATTTCCGCTTTTTCCCCTCGTTTAGTGCTGTGATGGGGTTTTTTCTCTTTTTTTACAACGCGTGATTTGAGTCAAATCATAAAAGAAACTTGACAAACAATATGCGTCTATGCGTATATGGAGGGAGGGAACTTATAGACCTCACGGTTACAAAAAAATGTGACAAAGTCTGGTTTTGCCAAACTTGTAGCAGTTGTACCGCTCACCACAAACACTGTGAGGACTCCACATCATCGTCTTTTCTGCGCCCAGCCACACGTGAACATCGAGGCCCTCCTATCTACTTATCATTATAAGCCTCACTTCTGTCTCCATCTTACTTTGAGCAGTAAATCACCGTACTCTCAGGCTTTGACTTTGATCTCCTCTGCCCCTTTAAGAGGAGTGGCGGCCTACTGCTTGCAAGATGCTGTGAGATCTCGCAGAGTGCCCGGGCATCAGGCGGTATCCCACAGTGCCGAGCAGGCCATCAAATCACACGGCTTCAAAACAGAGGAGCGGCAGGAACACAGGCAGCAAATGGGGCAGGAATGGAGAAAGGGGAGTTAAAAAATGTACGAAATGTAAAGTGTCGAAGGCCCAGAGGTGTGCTTTTACCGTCTTCCGCCAGTTACCCTCTCCCAGTCGGCCAGCAAAACCCAGCAGCTTTTAATGCAGCAAAAAGCAGCGCTGGATGCTCATCATTTGATTATCCCCAGAGACGCATTTTTCTCTACCGTTCCTCTGTCCCTGTAAAATACCCCTACGCCCTGTTCTAGCTCTCCTCCACCACCTGCCTTTGTGGCCACTTCCTCCTACTCCTCCTCTCTGCCAGATTCCCTAATGAGGCTCCGTGGGAATGCTCTCTGGTTCCCTCACTGAAGATAGACCTGTTCGCTCTCTCGTTTCTTAGGAGCTGCTGGAACGGATTGTCTGCAGCGTGGAGCATATGGCCTAGCTGCTCCGGCATTCGTGCACGCACGCACGCGAACACGAAAAACAAGCGGGCAGCCATGCACTTTAGGACACGACACACTGTTTTTTCGAGTTAGTATGCATGCGTGCGCATTACTTCGTGCATTAATTTAGAAAGGATGAACATATGTGAGCATGCGATGATACAAGCATGCACATGCTGTTTTACCATGTAGAGCGTGTAGTGCTCTAGCTTGTTGAAAAGGCACAGCCACCTTAAGTTGAGGAAATGCTTTTAAGTCATGCTGGACTGTAGTTTTGTGATTTATATACGAGTCAATGCTTACACTAATGCATTGACTAAGTTGATCCATGATCCATAACTCAAGCAAGACTAATTATGTCATATCTGGCTATTTTCCCCCTGAATTGATCATCCAACTCTTTTGTAATTTTAAAATTAAGCAATGTGGTTAAAATTAACTGCCTAATTTCATTTTTTACTATTTTATTTTGACTTTTGAAGTGCACTGCTGGCAAGCATTTTTGCACCATCCCTGCAGCTGGTGGTGGCAGATGGCTGGCCCACCCTGAGCCTGGTTCTGCCAGTGGTTTCTTCCTGATAACAAAAGAGAGCTTTTCCTCCACACTCTCGCCAAGTGCACGCTCACACGGGGCAGCTAAATTGCCGGGATTCTCCTTATGATCAATTAATCAAGCCTTTTATTTGTCACGTGCAAAGCGACATGTTGTTCGTTCTGCAATGATACCTGCACTGCACCATCCAACGTTAAATACACTTGATTTTCCAAATGATGCAATAAGCAATAAGGGCGGGGTGACTACGCAAACACATGGCCTCTTTTGTTCAAATCCATCACCTGCTGTTTTGTTGGTTGTGCAAATTTTGTGGTTTTATTTTTCTAATTTAATCTCTGCATCCTTGAGAGCATCTATATTCGTAGCCTTCGCCCCACAAAACAAAACTAAAACACAGTACCCATTGCTGGGATAACTTTCCAGACCTACAACATCCTGTGACACTTTATTAGCATCGGATAAGCCTGGAAACTCATGCCCCAACAAATGAATGCACTTCCTGGATCAGGTTTCCTGTCTCTCTCTTTCTCAATAGAGCAACCTATCAATGCACGCCGTGGCGTTGTTCTAACTCGAGGTTACTTTGTGTCTGAGAAGCTGCAAACCCGGCATTAAAAGAAAGAGAGAAAAAAAAGTAACATTTAAATGTCCAAAAAGCTGGATGGGGAAAAATTCATGTTGACAGCCAGACGAGAGCAGCACATTGCACCAAAATTCGCGACGTAAATCCAAATGTGAAACGCCGTCATTGCATTCATACCAAAATCTGGCAGATGACTACATGGAGCAACCGCTGAATGACTTGCCGCTGCTGGCAAAAAGCTTAATGAGAAAATATTGGCTCGGCCGTTCCTGAATTGAACGGCAAAGATGTTTAGCTGCGCTCTCTTTCCAACAATATGCCGGTAATTGGATAATAAAGTCTACCTTGATGGGGAGTTGGGAATACTGTGGTCTTTCTTTCTTTTTCCCCTCCCCGAGCAGTAAAGGTCTGACTCTGATGAGCTTAACGGGCACTTCTTGAGGATATCGAGTGCATCGTGATGGGTCAGGTTCGTTCTGTTGTGCTTGCCCTTCGCTTTATTTCGCTCACGTTCTCCTGCTGCGTCTCTCCCGCTTCACTCCTCCCTCTCTATCTGGCTTCTGTCTCGCTTTCTCCTCTCTGTCTCTGACTGACTCACGCAGTTAGCAAGCAGACTGTTTTGTCCAGGTCTATTTCTGGATGTCATGCTGTGGATCAGAGAAATAAGATTAAAAACAGAGCGAGAGAAAGAGAGATATTTCCCAGCGGCTTAAGGATCGAGGAAACTTAAACCATTTTATTCAAGAATAAATAAATAAATAAATAAATAAATAAAAATAAAATGTGACACTCAACAAAAAGGACAGTGTGACACTAAAGCACAGCTCGCCGGGCGCGCACACTGACACTAAATGGAACTAAAACACCATAACCATTCCTCATATCCCACACTGAGCTTTAGGAAGCCACTGACTGTATTATAGCGAGTCCACGGCTGCTTGTAGTCTGATCGATAACTGAACCTGATAACGTTTAACAAATTGATTTTTGAAATGGAGCTTTAAATGGATAAAGGCCACGGATACGCGTTTCATAAAGATACCCGGTATGTTTCATTTTTATGTTTAATACGCCGCTTGCTCGGCCAAGGTGCTTCTCTCAGTCGTCTTTCTCTTCCTCCTAAACTGTTTTTGGGAACTTGCCAATTACCGGCGCCGTGGGATGCATGCATGCATGCAGGTTTTAAAATGTTTTTACACTTTTTTTGAAAAGTACTGCAGGAATGAAAAAAAGGATTTCATTTTTCCTGATGGAGCTGTGTTTTGTATTCGGAAAGAAAATGTATTCTTTGCAGCTACGCTAATGGAGGAGCACCTGATTTTCATTTTTATTTCTTGTGACATTTAAAAATGTTTCCTTGTTAGTCTGATGGAAAGTCTGAGTCACTGTGGGGAGAAGAGCAGGAAGGGAAGGGGAAAGGGAATTTCTCTGGTTGCAGCAGATGGCCGCCCCTCCCTGAGCCCGGCTCTGCCGGAGCTTTCTTCCTGTTAAAAGGTGAGTTTTTTCTTCCCACTGTCACCAAAGTGCTTGCTCATAGGGGGTCATATGATTACTACGTTACCTACCTTACAATATAAAGCGCATTGAGGCAACTGGTGTTGTGATTTGGCGCCATATTAATAAAGCTGAATTGAATTGCAGAGTAAGAGTTGCAGAAAAAGGCATTTTTAGGGGGTTAGTTTTTAAAGCTTTAAGCCACTAAAGCCTCTCATGTAAACCAAACAGTTCAGGAAGATTTACTTCAGACATGACCGCCCCCCCATCCCCTCATTTTTTGTTCTTTCTTCCCGTTTCTTGCTTTTAACCTTGGAAACTCAACTCCAGCTGTCCCACATTTGATCAATGCCACCAGCTTTGGAGTTAACAGAGGCTGTGGAACAAGAAAAGAAGAGTCATCCCCTCTCGCATGGATCATAACAAATGCCTCGTATTAATCATCCCTCCCATTAAATCCCTCTCGACCAACATATTCCACTGTCTCTTTTTTCCTATTTCGGTCTTTTTACAGGCCACTAAGTTCCCTCTGTCCCTTGCCAAGGGGGTCAAGGTAAGTTCAGTTCATCCTTACCCACCCCATGTGTGATCCTGTGAGGAGTAATCCTTGTGTCGACACACAAACACACGGCTCTGCATACATTGGAAACCACTAAGGTGTGCCAGCGTGTGCATGACTCATGATCTACACGGAAGCCGGGAGGGAGGGCAAGGGAATAAAAGAACAGGCAAAATGTGAGATGTGTTTTCTACCGGACAAATGACTGCAACATTTTTCCGCTACCGGGCGGCGAGTCAGGTCCGTGTGGATCAGCGGAAAGCCCAAGAATGTGACTTCTCAAACACCGGCTGGACTGAGCTTTGAGCTTTGATCCCTCACTGAAGAGAAAGTCGGATTTTCCGGCACACTGAGTGACGGGCCTGCAAAAAAGGGTCGGGACTGGGAAAAGCCGGGTGGTTACTATGGCAGAAAGGCATTGTGCATGTGTCTGTGTGTAAGTGTGTGTATGCGTGGGAGGGAGAAGCGGAACAAGGGAAGGGGGTGGGGGTCGAAATGGCACCGCATATGCTCGTTTTCAAACTCCTTTCTTTTACCCCACCGCCACCAAGTCATTTCTTTCTTGGCAACTGTTGGCTATAAAGCTTTTCTCAATGTGATACAGAGGGGATGTGAAGGGCTAAGACTCGTCTGCGGTCTCCAGGGGCTTTTGCAGGAAGTACTGTATCAGAGACGGGAGGAGATAGATTCCCGGACAAGCGGGGAACAATGGCGGTGACATGGCATAACTAATCGATATGAGAAAGCTCCAACTTGGGGACAGGGTCAGGGCTCTTGATGTGGCAGACTCCATCTCTCCCGGCCAGTTTCACTCTTGCTCTCCAGTCCCACCATCCCTCCACACCCTTCATTTCCTTTCTCAGCGGCCATCCTTTGAAATGCTAAACAATCGGGGCAAAGTCCACACCTCGGGTTTCCCCTTGAGACGGCAAACTAATTTTCCCCTGGCACCATGGTTCACCCCTGGCTGTCTGTTCATCCCCGCCAGAAAGATGGAGGGATAAGAGGCTGGGAACCAACAGATCAAGGCGGTTTAAAAAAAAATAAATAAATAAACTGCATCTCCCCCTCCCCCTTTTCATCATCATTAAGACTGGCAGCTTGGCATAACTAAAACATTTGCTTTCATTTACCGAGGACTTATTTATCCTTTCTGCAATTAGATGATGGAACTAATCTGCACATGAAACGATGCAGCATCTTATGCCTGAATGAAAACGGTCTAGGTTTCTTTTTACTCTGTGCCGTCTGCTCCAACAGTCAGTCAACATGTTATTATCTTCATATACTTTCATGGTGCTCCTATGTTTTGTTGCTAAGTAGCTTTTTCCGTTTTCACAGTTTTTTTTTTTTTCATTTACTTGAGCGAAATTACTTTTCATCTAAGAATGATTAGGACAGGATTACACAGATTTTACTTCATTATGTTGCATCACTGTGTTGATAAAACTAAAATTCCCCTCCAGTTGCTGAAAACAACAACGATGGGATCAGAATAAGTTGAAAATTTATCATCCCCAAACATTTTCACAGGCAGGACTTGAGATATGCATCTTGCCCTTCAGCTGATCCATCTACTGTTTCCTGAACTCTCATCACAAATGGTCTCTATCAAATAGGGCTGTTCGATATAACGATATAAAAACGTCTATCGTTTCCTTTTACACTATCGTTTGTTTCGTGGTGTCGCAAAATAAACTGTTTACGGCAATATTTTTTCACCGTTTCGATGGTCACTGTAGTGGCTATATTAATTTCTTAAAGTTCTCTCTTTCTCTTATATTTAATATAACCACACTACAGACGGACAAGCGCCTGTTTTTATGCGTTGTGGTTAGCAACAACGACGGTAACAGCAGCGCGTGTCCGCTTGTTTATGTTCCACATAAACCTTTCACAATAAAGCTCAAGATCCTGTTGAGACTTTTCAAAATAAACTGAATCACGTGAAAGAGCAGATTATTTACGGATGAGAAGTACAAAAGAGCTGCCAGGTGCTAGAAAATAAACCTTAGACTCAAACGTTAGAACAGGCTTTTCCCCGCAGCACTCCGTGTAATAAATACTCACAAAGAAAACTGCGGCCTTTACAACTTTTGTCTAAAAATGTGTAGTTTCATGGACTCCAGCTACATGACGCGCAGCTGGAAACACTTCCCGCAAGTCGAGCTGCCCGAGATTCACATAATTTACAGAAAATGTTACATTTTTGTGATTTATATCGTTAGAATTCTTATATCGGGATATGAGATTTTGGTCATATCGCACAGCCCTACTATCAAAGGGTCGCTACTAAGAATCCATTTTTAAAGGCAGGGAAACTGGGAAACACACCAAATTACACCTGAACTGGACTGAAAATGAGTGGGGAAAGACAACAGAGCCAAAAGTTGACATTTTTGGTTCAAATTACCATTAATATGTACAGTCAGATCATGGCAGAGCAGCGAGTGTCTACAGTCGTCTATAGGCATTTTCTAAATCATGACTTTGATCTTGTTAAAACTGATGCAGATATGATCCATGATGCAATACCATCTGAAAAGAGTCTGATTGGAATGTGCTTCATTTTTCAGTGTGGGAACATCTTGAGAGAGAGCAGAGTAAAGGCCAGCCAACATCCAAAGAGGAGCTTTGAAGGTCCTTAAAGAAGCCTGGAGAACTATTCCTGAGGAGCGCTTAAATATACATTTTTAAAAAGAATGCCTTTGAGCATTCAGGCTCTACTACAGAATAAGGTGACCATGCCAGATATTTTAGTTTCAAGCTCATTAGAACTGTACAGACTTTTACATAATGTATTTCACGTATGTTTGTACTTAACACATCAATTTATTGAAACCTTTTGTTCATGCAAAAAACAGATGAGAGGTGGCTCGGGACTTTTGCACAGTGCATGCATTTATCGTGTTTAGAATCATCTGCTGATATCGAATCATTTGTATCTTTATAAAGCTCAATTTCCTCTTTAGACTTCCACCCTAGAGAAGGCAGATGATATATCACATCCTGAGGCCACGATGCATTAGTAACATTTCAAAGAGGATGCACAACTGAAGCCAGCACAGTTTACTCTTATCACTTATGCTCCTCATGGCCTAGTTGATTATCCACATGCATTTTACCCCACTTGCAAAGCGCTCCCCTTGCCTCCGTCCTTGCTGAAGGCAGTAGTGTATACATACACTACACACTCATACAGCACGGCCTTTACGTCAACAGTACTCTTTAGAGAAGTCATTAATTAATATGGGCAGAGCAGAGGTGTCTGCCTCCACTCAGAAAACACCCTAGAGACTGAAAATATGATGTTAAATGAGCTCTGGGCGCAGCAGAGGTTAGCGCTGACCACACTGGTCGGAGCAGCTGTTTGCCTCCGTTATGTTGTGGTTTTAAACAAACACTGTCACACGTGTGTACATATACATACATATTTATACACGCGCACGCACAGAGCGGGTCTGTTTCTCTGTTTTGGTCGCGGGTCTGTGGTCGGGTAGGGTTCAGCAACACACATGCTCTCTGTTTATGTTGTGCTCTCAGGCTTCCTGTGGTCTGAGCCGCTCCGGCCCGACGTAATCTGCAATCTGAGCACAACATTTCTCATCGTCTGTAACTTCTTTCCTGCCTTACTTCACCCGTCAGGCTGTACTTTTAAAGTCATTTCTCACTTCCTTTTCTCCAAGCTTCGGCGTATTGATTATAACCCCAAAATAAGTTCTGTTTATATTTGGATGGACGGCGGAGATAACCACTCTTTGGGGGTCTTTTTTTGGATTGTGTGTATTTATGTGCTTTATTCATGCCTGTTGGATTCCCTGGCTTTCTCTCCTTTCCACCTTTTCCCCGACTCGCTGTCTGCTGCGTCTCATTCTGCGCTCTATTGTTGGAAGCCAGTGAGTTTACGGGGTTGCCGGCCAGCCTGAAAACATAAACGAGGGGTCGGCGTGGTCGCAGCCGAGCGTGACGGATGCAATAACCCCTGCGGCAGAAGCACCCATGTGCTAAATTACTGCCACAAATGTTCTCCCATCATGCTGCGGCAGGCCCATCAGGACCATTCAGCTATCCCGAGCCTCAACTCGCTTTCTTTTTTTCCCGTTACATAATTGCGCCTTGACCAAGAGCATCCAACAAGTAATGCTCCAGTTAAAGGTGGGATGAGGTTGATAGAAGATTGAGATTGCCACTATACCCAAAAATGAATCAAAATTGCTTTGGTTTTCAGTTTGCTTGTTGCTGTCAGACTGCAACCATGGTGTCATATAGGTGGGTTTCCTCAAAATAACTCTATAAAAGTCAAACAACATGCACATCTTGTATAAAGGATTTGAAAAACGAGTCTCTATAAAGAAGCTCAAATTCCGCAACTATCCTCAGCATTTAAAGTCTGACAGACCAAAAGGTTTCTCTGTGATTTATATGGGATCTCCAGCCCCAGACCAAAGTCTTATGTCAAAGGCAACCATCATGAGTCCAGCTCATGTTTACTTCCCCGCACTCGATCACAGGATTCGTGCGAGAAAATGCAGCAGACAGTTAAAGCTGTTTTGTTTGCAAGATCTGCAGCGCCTCCTCCTCTGGGATTTCACCTTCCTGCCAGCAGCCACAAACACCTATTGTCTGTGAAGGCCATTCACTTTGCGCCTCCTGTTCAGATCGCCTCAAACCCAGCCATTCATCACCGGGAGAAGCTGAAGCCGCACCCGTATCACATTGGCTGGAAAAGACGTACGGCTGCCAGAGTCAGATATCTTGTGAACTCCTCGCAAGAAATACGAATAAAAAATTCTAACGATGTGGATTTCTGAGGCTGCGTGCTATTTTTAGATGGAACATTTGTGGGTCTTGTTGTAAGCTGCCATGACATGCAGCACAGACAAGCAGGGCGAGGAAACTTAACGCTGGCATTAAGAGTTTCAAAATCCATCACGAGTGTCTTGATGACTACGCCAAAGTAAATCACTGACACGCTGTCGAGAGCATCGTGGGGCATTTAAACTTTATACTGCCATTCAACCTGTCTCACCTTCCCTGAAGTAAAGGTCACTGCTCCTACTGTCATAAGAAATTATAACTTATTCATGAAATTCACCATCAGGCTTATTACGCTGTGAGGAAACAAGCCGTTTGAGTGCATTAAACAACAATGGCTACATAGTCAGTGAGTGGAGGTGATTGCTGATCATCAATCTGAACTGATTATCATAATGTTAACTTAGCATTTCATCGGCTAATGCTGGGAGAAACAAAAGAGGTTGAACTTTAAGTTTAAATAGTACTTTCCATTTTCAGCAACAACGGGAATTTGAGGGACATAAGGAATAAGGAGTATTCATAATAAACCACAGAATACCACCAGTCAGAAACAAAGGGATAAAATGTGCAAAACGATCCAAAATTCTAAGATGTTTAATTTCTAATAAGAGGAGACAGCAAATTTTCTGTTAACTAATCAATAACCCAACTAATGTCTATGCTAATATGATCAAGTGAGAACAGCGTTAATTCTGACCAGCCTCGGCATGCAGTGCAATGCTTTTGTTTCCTTTTTATTCGTTTCCATGTTAGTTTTCGTTAATGAAATCGATTAATTTAGCTTTAGTTTCAGTTAAGGAACATGCTTTTTACTTTAGCCTGCTCACAATGGCTGCTGTCTTGCAACCCACCTCTGCCCGAGCTCCTATCTTATCATCTCCTCGATATCATGTGTGCTGTTACTGATGTTTGCCGTGCCGTGCTCTGTGCTCAAGTGTCTTGCTACTGCTGTATCATGTGGAGTAAGGCTGGAGAGGTACCCACACAGATCTCTACCATCAATTAGAAATGGCTGCAAATGCTATTACAGTCTTTTGATTATAGCAGTCCTCACTGCGCTGCTAAAGGGACTCTGCTTTACCAACACAGTAACTAACATATGCGCACAGATGGACAGCAAGGCGGGAATTAACACAGAACATTGGCCTTTTATGCTCTTAGTGACCACAGATATATGTGCTTTCTTACAGCCATATTGATTCAGAAATGACGGATGTGCTACTACTAGCTATTAACTGACCCATTAACAGAATACACTCTGATCCTAGCAGCTACTTTGCCACAGAAGAAACCTCCATAAAAACAAAACGCATGCATAAAGCTTTCTGAATACGTTCTTAGCAACATCAGGGGATTTCATATGATTTGCTCTCTACTCCAAACTGACAGCAGTGTTTCATATACAGTTAAAATAATCCTTCCCTGCTGCACGGCTCAGTGACCAAACACACCCAACCCTGTGAGCGCAGTGTTCGTGCATGCTCGCGGATCCTGACTCTACTATGCCGGTGCAGGCTGCACATCATCATGACAGTAAATGAGCATGAATTAGAAGAGAGGAGTTATAAACACAACACACCTTAAAAAAGGTCGTTGGTGGCCGCCCGCACGCCTTTCACCGCCGAGCTCGGTACAATAAACGGGCTCATTGGTTTGCGGGTCGGATTTCCCCCTCTCCACATCCATGTTTATTTTGTATGTATGCACATGTGCATCCATCCGTGCGGTAACAGACTGATAAGGAGTGACAGCCTGACACATTATGGCCTTGATAAGGTTATGTTGGGTAATGTAATCTGACAATTATTAACTAGACAGTGCAGTTGCTGCACTACCAGAGTGACCTTAGAGGGTAGAAACGCTTCGGGATCTGATCATAATATGATAAAAAGCTCCCAGAAACAAAAGTGAAAATACACTAAAATCATAAACTAAACCGTGCAGAACCCGGGAAAACGAAAAAAAAACAAAAAAAAAAAAAAAAAAAAAAACAATGGCTCCTTGTGAATGAAAACATTTACAACCTATTATTACACATTTACAACACTTTCACACATCGCCGATATCTATACATCACCCTGAAGTGTTTGTTCCTAGTTAACAGACTAGTAAATAAACATTTCTGCTATTTAAAAAAATAATAGAGATTAAGAGACTGTAGTTTCAGATTTTCTAAATGCGACCTGCTCATATCGATTTTTATCAGCTCTGATTTTCTTTCTGAGAGCTATAACTGATGCATATTTAAAAAACTCTTTTTAATGCAATCTATTAATTTCCTAATAAAAGAAATTATTGAACAATTTCTCTCAAACTGCAATAAGTTACAGGATTTTCTCTCACTGAAACAACTCAAATCAAAGTGCTCTGCCACTGGAAACGGGCACAAATAATTAACTGAAAATGTGCCGCTGTACACCCTCCATTAACTGCTGACATATTTTATCTCACCAAACAGAGGCAGGTGCAGCAGAATAAGATAACAAAATAAATGCCAGGTACCTCACCTGATAACAGAGCATTATTATTATTATATTTTTTTCCTTTTTCACTTGTCTCCATAGATTTCCTGTAGCTATTTAGATTCATTGCTCATACCGAGGCTGCTAGCTTGTGAGCTCTGTCCATGTTTGGCTGGGTGAGGATAATTTAAGAATCAAATCAGATTTGTAGGTAAGTTTTTTGTGGTGGTCCCTCCACAATTCACTGTGGAAAATTTTAGATCTTCACTACGTGTGAGGAGGTTCCACGCTAACGACGTATTAGTGTTTGGTTGCGAGTATGCGCGCGACTATTTACTTGTGCCACTGTGCAAACATCAGCCAAGCGTGAAATGGACTTCCTTGTAAATTAGACGTAGGCGCAGGATGGCCTCTGGGTTACCTGTCAGGGCTGGGAAAGTTAGAAATTAGCCAGCGCCGGTGCCTGGCTGATCATCCAGTATGAAGGATTCCACATTAAATACGTTGAGTGAAGTTTATTTAATCTGAAAACACGCATTTACATCACATAAAACAAAACACTTCACAAAACATTAAGTCAAAAGTCCCACATGCTAATTAACTGAAAATAGGCTTAAATCATTTAACAAAAGGTTCATGTATGTGAAAGTGCAGCATATGAGTTAAACAGTATAATACGCTGGCACCAAAGAGGCAGGTGACAGCTTTGAAGTGATTAGAAGATAACATGGCTAGTGGATGCTAATCCCACCCTAGCGCTCTGATTAGCTTGGAAAGCGAAGGTAATCCAAACTTGGCTCTGCTACTGCTCCATGAGCCCATAATGAAAGGATAAAATAGTGGGTAGTTACACCCGTAGTACGGGACAGGATGAGGCACCAATATTGTCTCCATCTATTAATCCATTAAGGATCTGGTGGGATTTGACAGAGTTTCTAATCTTTCACTCAAATTTACAAACCACGCTTAAGTTTTTAAGCTGCACAGAAATTTTAAGTGGCCAGCATTGGACTTTTAGTTACTATTTGTCATCCATTCAGCATTAAAGAGCAAACAGACATGGAAAAACTGAAATATACTGTATATCAGTAACTTTTAGCCATATTACTGCAACAGGGTACTGAACTGTTTTAAAGTCTCTGAAAAAGCAAGAAAAAAAAGAGAGCAAATAGGCACAAAAATTAAACAGAAAAATCAAATTTTAACCTAAAAGAATTCTGAAAGATCTCTGTTTTAAACTGTGAGATTAAAAAAGATGAATAGAAGAGTCACACAGCTTAGTGAATGGTGAAATGAGAAGGCGTGGAAGCTTTCTACAGTGTGGCCAAGCCTCAAACCTCCTCAAACATATTATAAAGATGATTGCAGCCTTTTCCTCTTGTGTGTCCAAGCACCTACTAAAACACTCAGAGCAGAGACTATGATCAATGCTCATAGCAGCTTAGCTTAAATCTATGTTATCTGTATACAACAACACAAGGGTCTATGCTTGTTACATCATCTTTAGGGTTTCACTACCTCATAACTTAAAATTTAACTCAGTACTGTCTAAACCTTTGTATATATCGCGCATTGCTTGAAACTGTGCAATGGCCTAGAGACTGGTTGGCAACTGGATGGCAACCACCAGCTGCTAGGGAACATTTAGCATTACCAGATCGTTTCTGTGAGGTCGCAAGCAGTCGCTGTGAAATTGATTGCTAAGCCAAAGTCATGCAGACTGGTCAGCAAACCCCTGGTAACAACTGGTTGGTAGGGAATTATGTGGCTACAAGACCTTAAAGGTCACTCTCAGATAGTGGGTAAAATTTAAATGGAATTTATCTTGTTGGTCAAAAGAGAGTGTACAGGAAGTCAGATCTCCCCATGCAGCTTAGAGGAAATATTTGTGAAATCCAGAGGTTGCCCATACCCTTGAGAAGACGAGGAGGTTGGGCTGTGCTGTGTGACTGGATGTGTCTGTGCAGACATGCTAGTTAATATGGAAAGGAAAAAAAAAGAAAAAAAAAACATGAATAAAAACTCCTTTGCTGATACATTATTCATGTTTGTAGCTTCTAGGGGTTCCACATGAGTGGCCACAGTTAGAGTTAGCACCGGGTTTCAGCCAAACAAGATGCTGCACAGTACGTGGGAGGGTGGGAGTGGGGTGCGCTTGTATGTCTGCGTGCGGACAGGGATGGAAGAGGCCGGGCAGGAGGTTCGCCTGAAGGCTTAAAAGGAGAACATTCACAGAGGAAAGCAGGGGGAGAAAAAAGAGTGGGAATGGAAAGACACTATTGAATCAGCACTACTTTGCTAAAGGGAACACACACACACACACACACACACACACACACACACACACACACACACACACACACACACACAGGGCTAGAAGCATACACAGCCATGCACATATGCATATGCAGATACACAATTTAACACACATACAGCTCAGACTGCAGTGTAAACGTAGCACATACTTGTCTGGATTTCTGTCTGTCCCCTTGTGGGCTGCAGTGCAAACACTTCACAAGAGGTGAGCAATCCTCGGCTGTCTAGGCCACATGACACACAGAAAGATAGCAGGTATATTCGGACTTTACTAGCTCATGCTTTCCTTAAGCTCCTGAAAACTCAGTGATCCCAGTAGTATACTTGTGTATTTATAGACTGTCAGCTATGTAGCCATGGGCAAATACTCTGTAGTCACCAGATACTCCACAAACTCCTGACTGGACTCACTAGCTAATACATGTGCTTTCTTTCACACAGACACACATGCAGGACCTCAAACTTTGGCCTATAAGCCCAATAAAGAGGCAATGATACAAAAAAAGAAAAAAGACTCTGCAGGCTGGAGTCTCATGTTTGAAAAGTGTTGGAAAAGCACTTTTCAAACAATTTTTTTGTTCTTTTTTTCCAAGTATATGAAAAGATCTGAGCTCACATCAAAACATTTAGATCATTTAACCAAGTTCAAATTAGCATTTCGAAAGTCAAAGGAGTATCGTGTCGGGCTATTTCTGTAACTTTCCACAGAAGATGCTCTGAGATGCAGTTTGAACTAAAATGAACTTAGAGCTTCGTTGTAGGATGTTTTTAGTTCCTGCTCTAAGATAGCTAAATGGTCCTCGTTTGTTGAGTACCTAACACTAAATATTAACCAAAGTGTAATTTCCAAATTTGCATTGAAGCGACCAACACTGCTGCCAGCATTTATACCTCTACGGGCTGCGCTGACGTGTCATGTAGTTGCATTTCTGGGAAAGGTGAACATCAGGTTAGGGCGTAGAGTTTCAACAGGGTTAGAGTTTAACAGTGGCATAAATCCAATATAAGAGTGAATGATCCGGGCATTAGAACGTGTTGATTGGTTGAATACATAGCACACATGCAAAACTGCTAAAGTGTTAGCCAGTCTGTACATGACACTAATGTACATACTATGAAGTTCAGGCTTTGTTGAATCTATATGTCAAAGGAATTACAACCCAAGCTAAGCTTGTACACCAAGCTTGATATCGCTTGCATTTCTTTTGGCAATGCAAGTGAAAGGAGGGAAAAAAGCCCTTAAAAAGGTATGTAGTTCTCGGTGGAGCTTCCCAGTGGGCAGTTCCTTGCACTGCTTGGTCTGAATGTGCATCCAGGTAGTGGGAAAAGGCAGAAGACCTCAAATTGATGTTGTGTTTATCCAACAAACATAATTAGTGTGTGGGAAGTGAGTGGGAAAATACATACTTTCCTTAAGCAGGCAAAGATGAATAAGCCTAAAGCCACCAACAGCCGGAAAGAACACATCCATGTATGCAGCCGCTCAACATGTGCAACATGAACTCAACCTCATGCGCGTGTAGTGCATCTGTCTCCTAAGCCCTTTCCCTTAAAAATCACATATTTGTAGACGTGCACAGCGAAGGTGCAGGAAGTCTTAAACTGATGACCACTCAACAGATTCCAGCAGAGCAGCGGGTATTCAAGTCAAGTGTATCTCACCTCGGGCTGATACCTGATACTGCTGTTCAAATTGTGTTCCCTGATTTTCACACTCAGTACTAACTGGCCCATTTACCAAACGTTTTCACTGCTGCCATCCACATTCCCATCTTATTACAGGATCCAAATGTTGCATAAGACGAAGGATCCATAGTTCCGCTTATTAGTCCCTCTTCAGATAAAGGCACGACTTGCAAGCGACCTAAAAAAAGACACTTTGAAAACAAAGCGCTGCCATGTCCCAACTTTCTGGGGAAATAAGCACTTCAATTCACTCCCACAAGGAAAACACACCTTGTCGAGCTGCTAAACTAAGCAGGATGCTCTGCTGTTCTTTCTGCCGCACACTTTCTTGCTTTTCCCCCCCCACACCTCATTTTTCTGCTTTCCTATTTTCACCTCAGTGGCTCACATTCAGAGTCACTGGCTTTCCCCACTCGAGTTACCCATCCTTTACTGACTTTTTTTTTTTTAGGTCTGCTTGTATGGAAAGGATGCAGTTGGATAGGCACCACCAGTCATGACGCAGCAGGGCAAAAATGAAGCCACTGAACAAGAAAAAGCATCCTACAGCTTGGCAATACAGCCACAGAAAGAGCTGCAGATAAAGCAGCAGAGCACTGACTTACAGGAATTTGCACTTGATCTGCAGACCAACTTCACATCAACCTGTGGAAAAATTTCACCAAGCCACTTATTATTTGAAGTGCCAAAACTTCATGAGAAGTAATCCATTTTCCTAACTTTTCGCACGCATTCAGACATGAATATTGCCCATGTGGGCTTGTTAGGCTGTGGAAGTGTGAGACAGAGGAAATGACTACGTAAGAGAGGAAGGAGAAGAAAGAAATTGCAGAGAATACGAGTGGGTGTTAATTTGAAATATCCAGCATTACCACCAGCAGCTGCACTTTGTCCTACATCGCCTCTCAAAGACAAGCATGCACTCCTTTGCTTGATCTGAAAAGGAGGCCCTATCAAACTCATGAATAAACAGCACGCAACAGCACCGGCAAACAAGCTGCCAGGGAAACTGGGAGAAACAGCGATAAACCACCATAATTCCTTCCTTCCTCTCGGTCAATCACACACCCACGCTCTGGGCATACTGGGACTCTCCTTGGTGAGACCAGATGCCTTCTTTCCTTGTAACCATATCCTCTCATCCTCCACAGCCACCTCCTCCTCCCTGTTAGATTTGGCTAAGCCACTGAACCGTGAAGTGTTGTGAAATCTGCCAAACCAGAGCCTGGTTGTCGATGGCTGGAGCTGTGCGAGCGGCCGCTGTTGCCAGTTGTCGCCCAGGATTTAAAACCAAAAGGAAAGAGATGCAGACAGGAGGAGAGGCCACCGCGGCGGGAGAGGGAGGCTTGATGGAGAGCGGTGAAAACGAGGGAGTGAAAGGGGAGGCATTGGTGTCAACGAGGCCCGGGGGTTCCCTCTGGAAAGAGAGCAAACTTCGGCACAATGGAACCCCTCTAGGGGCAGCCCCAACTTTTACACCCTAAGAGTGGAAGTCATAAAGCAAGATGAACCAAACGGGGATAAGAGCCCTTCCATCAGTCTGCCAGGCAGCCCGAGCTGCTCCAACAAAACCTTCTTTCTCTCCTTGAAGCCTTGGCCCCTTAAACACTGAGCCATGCACACATTCTTCAGTGACATAATGCTTTTTTAAGCTATTGCCCTCTTAAACTCCCCCCACTCCAACATCACCACCTCCTCCCCATTCTCCTTCTCTTTGCTCTTACTCAGATTTCCTCCCTTTGCCATTACTATTTGAATATGAATACCAGGAGAAGGGTTAAGTGTTTGTTTTTACTCTTGCGACAGAGAAGTGAAGGAAGGACGCCAACGTATAAGTTGACGTCAAACAGTCCGCCGTCCCATTGATGTGCCGTCAGTAGGTGTTTGCCGAACAGTCTCTCGGGGCCGTAAAAGCTGCCATTCTGCAAGGCCATAAAAACTAGCTAACACCCCACCTCCTCCACTCTCCCCTGCGGAGTTGTTGCAGTGTCTCAAGGGAGGCACAGAGCTCCCAGGAGGGGAAACCTGTAACAAATATTGATGGACTTACGGTGTAATCAGTGTGGGGGGGTTTTCCCCCTGGAAGGAAATGTTTATATTTCTACTAGAGGTCTGTGTGAGTGCATCTAAAGGTCATGGTTTCTGCCCACTGATGATCACTGATAATAGGACAGTGGTTGGGTGATCCACAGATTGGGAACCAGGCAGTCATTCAGCCCAAAAGGCAAATCCCAAGGATCACTGGGCTGCCGGAAATCCAGCCACCTCCACACAAACACACCCTATACAGTTTTATAGCAAAACGATAACAGCTCTACAATTACAGCCTAACTTACTCAAAGTAAAACCTGCATCTACTTAACTAGTCCAGACTAGAGCAAGAAAAGGAGAGAAGAATGAGGGAATAACTGTCTCTCTGTTCAGTTGTGACTTTAAAGGAGATCTTTTTTTGATGACCACAGTTGATACGAAAGCAATGCCGCTGAATCCTAACAATAAACTTGGGAGTCCCACAGCCTAAACACTCATAAAACGCTCCGTAAAGCAACCCTAAATAAATGTAACCCCCATGCACTGCTGCAAGAAACTGGCAGTTAGCGATAAAGTGCAGCAAATATGTGTCAGACATACTCAACGAATGATAGATATTTATGGGTTAAAGAAATTTAAATCCAAGGACACGTGGCGAGAAAGACTACAGCGACTAACGGTGGGAATGTTGGAATGATGGAGACGGGAGTGTGCGCTCACAGCGGAGTTGTCCTGTCTCGGCATGCCCCCGCGCTACACAGAGAAAACCGAGATGTGAGAATTTCTCAAAAACTTAGTCGCCCAAAAAAAAAAAAAAAAAAAGGGAAAAAAGAAAAGACAGATGTCAGAACTCAGTCTCCGTTGCGCGAGCCAAACGTACAGACAGCAGCCGTATCTTCCTTTCATTCCTTCACTGTGGAGATTTTAATGAGAAGCCAATCACGCGTCTGTCCTGATCATCGCTTTTTGCCTCAGCCAGTCACATACCTGTCTACTTTAATTGAGTTCACAGGGATCCAATCAGCTTCGTTCTCTTGCTCCTCTTCCCTTTCTGTTCTGGGCTTGTCAGAAAGACGCGCAGCTACTCACTTACCTGTCTGCCTGCAAACTTTTTACATCACTGCATCGGCACTAGTTAAGCCTGAGCACGCTTCAGTTGTGACAGGAAGGAGAAAGAAAAAAAAAAAAGAGAGACAGGGAGAGAATAGAGAGTCAACTTTTACCGCTGTGCCTGTGTCTCTTATTAATTCATTCCTCTTAAACACTTCCTGACAGTCCTGGGAAGGGAAGGCGTTTTGATGCCTTGTTATTTCTCACTCTTTCAATTACAGTTACCACGAGCACAACAAGCCCTTGGACCTCTTTCTTTCCTCCAGAGTGGAAGTGAGCAGTTTTTAATAGAGAAAATGACGCCAGGGGCTGGCCCACTGCTGTGCTAATTCTCCCATCGATTTTCATTTTGGGGGGGAACCCTCCCAGCTGATCAATCTCTCTCCACCACCTAGCCAGCTGCTGGCCTGGGAGGGGGTGCGGGATGTTGCACTTGGACTGCGCCGTCTGATCCGATGTGTGTGTATGTGCCGAGTTCATGTCCATCCAACCCCCCTCGATTCTTCCCCTCACTTGCTTCCCACCCCTCCACCCCTGCCACCTCATCTGAGGCCAGGGGCGGCTTGGCTGCCCTGATAATCCCTCAATGAATGTGGGTCAGCGAGTGGGGCTTTGCCTTCGTCACTCAGCAAGGGGACAGACAGCAGGGTCGTGACCCCAGCCATCCTGTGCGCACTCGCAAATACACACACATTCAGACAAAGGGCCCAAAGGGGTGCGCACGCACACACTGGCGTGAATAGATGAGCTGCCACACACCAGCAAAACTGCACCGATGAGAACGAGTAGAATGTGAAAGACACACAAATGGAGATGAGCAGAAATCAAATGATTAGGGAATTAATTGAGTTAAAAGAGGAAATAAACTGGTAACGCTTTTTACAACAGGTGACCTTCTATTTTAGTAAAGACTTTTTAAAAAAAGAAAATCAGGATGATGAGTAACTCAACCCTTTCATCTCAGTTATCTTCTAGCTTTATTAGCCTTAATTTGGGGGGTTTTTGACTATTGATTAGACAAAACTACATTTGAAGCTGTTGCTTTGGGCACTGGATACTTGAGATCAATAACTGGTTGATTAAAGGATGATCATTAGTAGCAAGTCTAGCTAGCATATTCAAAAACCTGGTCAACTGATTACAAAGGCTCGTAATGTCTGACAGCAGAGGTTCAGTTCCTAACAGTTTTCACAAGTGCTCCATCACAAAACTGTGTGGATGTGCTAGTTTTCTCTGGTTTATACTGCTGGAAAATGAATATCTTTACATTTCTGACTGTTTGCTGCAAAGAAAACATGAGATCGAAAGTTGGAAAGAGCTTTTTTCTTTTCGCGACTTGCCCTGCGTGTCACAAAGAGGGGCTGGATCAACTCAAACACACAGGAAGATGGTTGGAATGAGAGAAGAGAAAGACAGATAGTGAAAGTAGAGGGGATTTAAGACTGATAAGATAACGCAACACAACAAACAGAGGGTTTTATGTAGTTATAGGCTTAAATATGTCTCTTACACACATGCACACACAAAAAAATATCAGAGTCCCAATTAAGCTGCACCACATTCAGACTAATTATTCTCCACATCATTAACATTCCCCATCACGAGCAGAGTACTTTATCTAAGAGAGAGCAGGCAATCATGAAATATTCATGATTTATTAATCTGACTACAGAAAAACAAACAATGGCAACCCGGGGAGTGTGACACCCTCTCCTGCCAAACACCGAGGTAAGCAACACGACTGTGTCTGCTACTCGCTCCGCTCTCCAACAGGAGGCCGCTATCAGCCGACGCCGCCGAGCTGACATTCAGGTGAATGTCGTTATTCCCACTCACAATTTTTGTTCTCTCATTTTTGTTTTTTAAAAAAAAACCTGTGTTTAACCGAGATAAGGTGGAAAGGAAATGTTGCTGGTTTTCTTCACTTGGCCCAGATCAGCTACTGTCTCTCACTCTGTGGCGCTCTGTCAACAATGTGTCAGACGCCACGTTGTTTTGAATTTAAAAAAAAAAAAAAAAGACGAAGAAGGGGAAAAATATCCTATGGAAATGAAACTGTGGCAGGGAGACAAATCACATCATTGCTTCAGTTCAGTGTTGCTCGAAGACAGAAGCAGAAGAGGGGGGAGAAAGAGAAAAATGAAGATAACCAGAGTAAAAGGAGAGAAGGTAAGAAGGGAAAGTAAAACAGAGACAACAAGGGTGGGGAGGGGGATGCAAGAGGGCCAGAGGCCGGCCTCTCTCCCCCCATTTCTCCCTCTCAGCCTCTCATGCTTCCAAGATAATTTTCTCAAGTGGGAAAAATTTCTGCTGATGACACAGTTGTGGAAATGAAAATGCCACAGTGCCTGGCTGATGTTACCGTCATTGACTCCTAATGGGAAAAATCCCACTACACGCGCAATTTTCTGGACTCTCCGTTTCTTTCATTCCGACATTGCTGCCATTATTATCACTCGATATCACACCCACTTGCTCATCTTCTCCTTGCGCCGTTTCGAGCACGGGCATTTGCAAACACGGACGCGTTTCCCGTAGCTCCTCTTGACATTCTCGTTCTGTAAATCTTTCCCTCTACCTCTCCTCGTCGCTGCCCTCCCTCTCTCGTCGGGGTTTTCAAGTCCCCCGGGTGACCTTGAGCGGCAGCTGCCAGTGAAGTAGCTAAAGTACAAAGTCAATACGAGTCAACAAAGCTGGTTAAGTATTAAATGGGGGGGATGATGACGCTGCAGTTAGCCGGAGAAAGGCTTCAACGAAGGGGAAAAAATAAAGAAAAAAGAAAAAAGGACATGCTCAGTCAGACTTTAATGGAACACTCAATGATAATAATGATGTACTTTCAGCAATTCACTCCACTGACATTAGATGAGACTATACGTTTGGTTTCTGCAGGATAATCTGCTTGATAGTGAAACAGAGAGCAATTACAGTACTTACACAGTTGATTCACTGCTTGCCTACACACACACACAAACTATGCATGCTACTGCACAGAGACAAATGCAAAAGTATGAGGTGTGTTAAAATGATTCTTCAGCCCTTGTTTTGTCACATAACACAACGGAAAAAGCTCACACCTGAAAAACCGTGGGGCATGACACATGCTTACCATTTAACAGAATCTGGAACTTTATTTTGAACTCCTCAAGTCACGAAGAACAAAAAAAATTATAATAATAATCCCCAGTTTGACGTATTCCTCTACAAAGCAAAGCACTGCTGCAGAATTCCTCCCAACATCAACTTTTTTCAACTGCGGAGCCGTAATAGCCTTTCACTGTCCTCTCCCTGGATTATTGTCAGCAGCCCTGAAAACTCAGTGGATAATGTAGCAGTGAATGGCTCCTTTCATCAGCGCCTGGCCATGGAAGTGGACCAGAGTGACTCCAATTGAAAGCTATTGCGGCTAAGAAAATCAATTGAATAAATGTGTGGAGCGTGGTGCGTTTGTGTCTGCGTGTGATGAGTGTGGGTGGGTGGGAATCGGTTTTGGTACTTATATACCGGCTTCCACTCTGCCCTCCTGCTGCATACCTTTGTAGAGCAGCATTCCTCTAGAAGGCTGCAAGGTCAAAGGTCGGGAAAAATGAAGAACATGAATTTGGATGCAACACCAACCGTGGCACCGTGTGGAACGGTGACCGATTTCCTTCAGGTGCAGGATCAACCACTGTCCGCACAAAATACCGTGTGCATTTAAGAGCCATTTAAAACTAAGAATCGCATTCTTCAGTGCGATTAATGGATTTCAAATGTTGCTAAAACACGTCAGATTAGTTTGCAAAGTGAAGCTATGACTGGTCATATGCCAGTTTATTCTGACGCATCACATGTACGATCATCCACTTTCATTTTTTAAATACTGCCGAACTGCACTTGTCCGACTTTATAGGACTTGGTTGTTTACAACTTCCCTGTCACACGGAAAAGAGAAGCGAGTGATTGGCTAACTTAGAACCAACACTATCCTGGCTTTGATTGCACTGATTGCCTCCATCTATTTAAAGTCTGTGTTCCATCATATGATTTATTCTTTGGGATCAAACTTTGAATTACACTGTACATTAAAAGCATCCAGGTACTGCTCACAGGTACATCCAGGTACATGCGTTGTGCAGACACTCTGCTTTGGCAGCGGTCTTGCTTCAGCTGCTAACAGCTGCTGTGACACGTGTATGCATTCCTGAGTTCCTGCACTGCAGCGTCCCCGCATGGCATCGCCTGTCCGCCCTCAGCCTCTGGAAATGAAGCACTGGCAAACACCAGAGGGCCAGCTGCATATAGATCCATTTACCTTGGAGAGCTACGTCAGGGTTTTTGGCACCCAAAGGGCTTTAAATTTGATTAAGAGGGAGGCATCAGTTTGATTAAATTTAAACAGGTTGCTAAATCACAACAAGAGCAAAATTTATGCGTTGCCCCGTTTGTGCCAAATACCAGAGAAAACTAGAAACCCTGAGAACTTCGGTAACCTGGGGAAAAAAACAAAACAAAAACAAAGAAGACTAAAGCCACAGAGAGATGTACGGATTGACAGCCCAAATCTAGCTGCACTGTAAATGTGCTGTGTAAAAATGTGATTGGATTTATTGAGTTTTAGTGGGAACAAAAATCAAATACAGCATTGCAGCTGGAAATGAAATGACTGAGATGTAGCAGTATTGATCAAAATTAACTCGACTGTGAAACGCGCTATGGCAGAAAGAATGGGCAGTGAAGACTCAGGTTTCCCTGAACCACTGCCATCAAGCTGGATCAATCATCCGATTATGGTGCTGAGATCTTCCAGAGGCAAAGCCGCCTTTGCGAGAATGAGGCCTGATCCTTTAGCAAACAGAGCCACGAGAGGAGCAGAGGTAGGCTGTCCAGAGCCGACTGGAATGTCAGATAATGGATGGCATATCTCTCCGGGTGACACAGAGCCCAAGGCATCCAGGGAGATGGAGAAGAGGGGAATGTTGGAAGGAGAAGGAAAAGGGGATGATGAATGGATGGACACGTGCATGCTTGTGAAGTTTTGTTAGAGCTTTTTTTTCGCATTACCAAAACGTCTGGTAAGAGGTTCCTGAGTGCATACACACTGGTTCCTGAGTTCACTTCAAGTTCAAGGAAAGTCACTTTGTCTCTCAACCAAGCAAGTGCCATCTTTCCCAGCAGCTCCTTTTTCTCCATCTTTCTGATTAACAGAAAGCGAATACGTCTGTGTTAACTTCCCATATGCTGCCCATCTGTTCTTTCCCTTAACCCTGACACCAGGTACGCGCACACACACACACACACACACACACACACACACACAGGAAGCAATGCTGACATGTGCTGTTACCACACGCCTGGAGTTTACTCTGGATTCTTTGCAAACGCTAGGATCCACAGGTTGATAAATGCAAATCAAGCAGATGCCACTCACACACACAAGTGAACCTGAGCAGTCGAGTTCACCGCTTAATCCAAATATGTGAACCTGAGAAAACATTGCCCCCTATATTAAAACATACCAAACACTCGAGTACAGCTGCTGATCCCAAGGGGGAATCATTAATTACCACTTCGACAAAACCTGATACCTCCAGAATTAGAGGTAATCAACTGTCCCCGGGGGCTAAATGGAAACCACGCCACTAACTCCCAGAAATGAAAGTGTAATTAACCCATTTTGACTGATTTATTCACACTCGCGTTCAACCAAACATGTTAGGCACGGCAGCCAACGTAAACTACACTGCATGCACCTTCAACTGTAGGAAGCTGTATTTTTGTCATGACTGGGTCATTTTTACCTCTAATTTCAGAGCCCAAAACTCCCATGGTCCAACTTTCACTTAATTTGCACTAAGTACAGGGTGCAAATCAAACATGCCCATGCATGTCCTTTTAAAAGGCTTCAGTAGGGAGGTGGTGGTGGTGGTGGGATTCCTTCATAGGAAGGGAAGAAGTGAGGGGAGGGAGGAGAGGAGGGAGGGGTGTCCAGAGAGCCAACAGCCTGGCTGGAGATCTTTTACCTCAGGTAGGAGAGGGAGAAAGGAGCTGGGGTGGAGGGGTAAAGCAGTCAGATATAAACTATGACCTGCAGTTTTAGAGGGGTGGGTGGGTTCAAAGAGGTTCGGGTTTTAAAAAGGCAATGAATTCAATGGAAAGCAAACTTGTGAATGTTGCTGATCAGTGTCTATTTTCAGTTCTGAAGGACACTTAATGAGTTCATTTGAAGTATTCACACACACACACACACACACACACACACACACACACACACACACAGCGTGAGAACTGTGGATGATGCGCTCCTGCTGCGCAGTTTGGAGTGATGACAGCGCAAATAAATAAATAATAACATTTTTTTTAAAAAAAATGTAAGCACCGATTAAAAAGAATAACCAACAGATAATCACTTTCCCCCCTACTTGCTCCAACTTACTTGTCATACTCTGCGTTGTCCTTGTCGCACCGTGCGTCTTTGTGCTTCTGCCAGTCTTTGCCGTGCTTGCAGGTGGTGAGCAGCACCACGTCCTCGGCGTTGTGAACGTGATATAAGGCATTCCTTGTGTCCGAGCCGATGCCGGTCAGGTAGCGCTTCCCCTTGAACACCAGCATGTATTTTCTGAAAGGCGGGATGGAGTTGTACTTGAGGTACCCCCGCTCTCCACCCGTACGCGGGTGCTCCTTGGAGAAGAGGGGGATGGACACGTCAAAGTTGGGCCTGAAGTTCTCGGTGCTGATGCTGGCTTTGGCCAGCATGGCTTGACCGATGTCGAAGCCCAAATCTTCCGTATAGTCCGGCCACGTCCCCGAGTACAAGTTAAATATAAGGTGGTTCCTGCCGTCGTTCCACAGGGGCAGGTTCTGGACCTTGGTCTTCAGGTTGTGGACGTATTGAGGGGACAGCTGGTCCCGGTCCAGAGTGTCCAAACTTAGAACGAACAAACATGCCTGTCCAGGGTCCGAGGTGTAAAACCTGGACCCCTCGATGGTCGATAAAATATTCTGGTAACTCTCTGAGATCTTCTCCCCCTTCTGCTGGGGGTAAACATAAACTTTGAATCCGTTCTTTCGACAAAGAGAAAAGTCAAAGCAGGAATCCATGCGACACCTTTTGCCTTTGTAAACACTTGTGTTGATGTCCCTCTTCTGCCTCGGAGATATGTGCAGGTTGTAGTCCTCGGTGTCGGTCTGATCCCAGGGCAGGAAAAGATGTAAAGGGTCCGAGAAGTGAGGCCAGGGCTGCTCGGGCCGGTGCCCGTTTCTGCTGCGGTCATGCCGGCTCCTGCTCGCCGCTGGAAGTTGAACCCCTCCGAGGTAGAAGAGAAGCACTAGACACGCACCGGCGGAGAGCAGGATCAGGTAACGTTTTTTGGCCTGCATGTGTCCTGAAAACAAGGGCGAGTTGTTCAGGAATAAGAAATGTAAAGTGGCCCGAAGTTAGGCTCTCACTAACCCTGACTACACCGCTCCATCCTCCGGCAGCCTCCAAGGATCCCCAACCCCCCTTCTGCGTATTCGGTTCCCAAATCCAGCAATTGATCCAGTGCATGTGGGCGATTTTAGAAGTCTTGTCCCTTTCTCCCTCTTCTGTAGAGTTTCACCATATCGCACAACGCCTAGCAGCCGGGCTCTGGTGCACCTACAAAGATCAGCGCTCACCGGACCCTCTCGGACACAATCATATGCAGCCACTCTTCTCTCCTGCACTTCTTCTCACCCTCATTCAGCCTGGCTGCACGGAGGGTGGGGGGCTATTGAAATGGAAAACTGTCAGACAGCCGCCTGGGAACTCCGTCCTCCCGGATAAACAGCGGCTGGGGTCCCCGAGGCTCTCCCAGACGTAAAGGTACAGCCCGGATTGGATGTTAAACTCGGCAACACGCTGACCGGGCAGTGTAAAAACGCATCGGTACGGCCACCACGCGTGTATCCAAATACCTCTGGGTGAATTCGTCCGATTCTCCCACACACCCCCTCCTTTTCCCCTTTTTATTGCTCCATGGTCCCGTGTGAGGAGAAGCGGAGAAAAAAAAAACCGGGGACTCGTCGTAGCGCAGGAGGAAGCTCAGCGGCACAACTGTAACCTGACGAATCCCTGCATTTCTCTTATTTATTACAACCTCCCCACATACGCGCTCTTATTCAATAAAAAGCTCGTCGGCGAAGAGCCGCACGGCAGGCGAAGTTATCCGGAAGACACGCGGGTAACAAACGGTGACCTCAGACTGACTAAATAGCTGAGAAAATGTTCAAAAAGACGGGATTCCTTGATCCTAGTGTCCAATTACCGAGTGCTCAGTTGTTCCGATTGTTGGTCGCTAACATTCCAATCCCGACACGACGGCAGCCGACGCGACGCCCCATCGGCTCAAAGACGCCGCCGATTGGTCAGACTGTGGGAACGGAAGAGGCGGGACTAGCGGAATGCACCCATTCATAACCGGAGTCTTCCGCATGTGCAAATTATCTAATTGTAAGCCTATATGGAAACTGGAGCTTTGCCAGAGAGCAAAGCACTCTCAGTTTAACAGAAGCTGATAGCGTTCGGGAGGAGCGGCTCGTCAAAATCTCGCGGAGATGCTCGTGCTGTTTGCGGCTGGATCAAACGTTTTCTGTTTTACCCGCGCGTGTTATATTCAGTTGTCTTTTTTCTGCATTTCTCCCACAGTATTCTCTGTGGCCTGTTTATCCTTTAACCTGAATGTGCCCAACTTTGATGCTGTAGACAGGGAAAGAGTGAAGGGAAAACGACAGACAGTAACTGAACAAAGCAACAGTAATCAAATATTATTGAAATCAGTTCCTGCTAAATTACATACAGTTTCACTTCTTCTTTCTTCTGACATTATTCCCGTTTTAGAGATGGATGTTTTTGTGACTGTCTGTGTGTCATTTGTCAACTGTGATTATTAATAGCTGACAAAAGAAGTTAATGACAAGTCCGCCAGGTTTTTGCTTGATCAGTGTGCGATACTGCACATTTTTTATTAATCCGATGCCAAGTAAATATAGTGTCAGTATTGCCGATACTAATACCGATACTTTTTGGGGGTCAAATTATGTTGTTAAAATATAAATAAAATAGACGTGACAGTAAGCACAAAAAGATTCAGACATTTTTTGTAGTGTTTGATGCATAGTTTTTACATTTCCAGTAGTAGTAGTAATAATAATTATTATTATTATTAATTTAGCAAAGTTTAGTGGGCTACATACTGAGCTTACTGATCCTATTGCACTAATATCGGTCCAGTATCGATTGCTTCAATGCTATCGATATTTACGTCAATGCATCCACCTCTGAGAAATGCTTCTTCAGAAGAGGCCACATTTAGTCAGTCACAGATAGACGTGACTCTGTGCACAGCTGCTCCATCCTGTTTGATAGTAGTTTGGCTGCACATGCTGGACAGGATTCCAAAGTGTAGGGTTATTATTAGGGGCTAAGACCCCAAGAACACGAATGCAACTCTGCAGGCAAATATTCGCCTGGTTCTCATCAACCTCCAACACTGACCTTTGCCAGTGCTGTTAACAGGCTGCTGGCTTTGAGCACGGCTTGTTATTCAGTATTTGTATTTCTCACAGACTTAATAATATTACCTGCAAAGTCCACAAATATAGCTGTGTTTGAATAAATTAATATCATAATTGCTCAGCAAATAGCCTCCTAATTATATGGAGATTTATGGCTGTAAACAAAAAATCTGCTGCAGTCACATTGTGTTGTGTCTCAACAGCCAGACCACCAGGACAGCCAGTCCAAGGCATTTATTTTCTTAAACATTAGCTCTATTAACTTGATGCATGGTCTATTGTTAGACGGGTTTTCATGGAAATCCCAAATCACCTACCCGCAGTCCTGACTGTGCAAAGAGAAGGAAAATCCACTCAAGTAAGATAAGCCCTTTGTAATTTGCCTGTAACAAGTTGTAACACCGATATCACCCAGGACTCAACATCTGCTCAAATGAGTGATCTCATTGTTCATTTGTACCAGGGCGCTAAATGAGAAGAAGTTGTCGGAAGTCAACCCCGGGCCAAAGTTTTCTCGCATCCGCTTACAAACCAAAGTGACACAGCAGAGGCGACCCGCTTGACAGGGAAATTAATAGCAGAGGAGTGGTTCTCACTGAGTGTCACCATGCCTCATAAGCCCGCATAATCCTCCCTACTGCCGTTTGGTGGCACAACATTCGGGCTGGGTGAAGAGGCCATCCTCATTTTTTATCGGCCAATTAGCTCAGAAGAGGGGGAGTAATTAGCAGGGCTGGCTGGGAGACAGGCCAGGATCCTGAGGTTGGCCAGTGCTCATCGTCAGAATATGTTGGTGATGAAGAGGCCTGGGTGCTGTTCCAGAGGGCTGCTCTTGTCTTCAAAGTTGTCCCGCTTAATCTGATGTCCAGCAGTCCAAAAATGCTTCACATTTTCCTTTATGCAAAATGTGGTTGTTCTGCACCCCCGGTTTAACTCCAGTAGTGTCTTCTTGCAGCAGTTCCTGCACCCTTAGAGCGTCTTACAGTTGCCATACTTGCAATGCCGCTCTTGCCTTTGTTTATGCCTGGGGGGACTTTTCTCTCTTAATTGCTTGGAACTCTAATGAGACTAAATGACACTGGTTGCTAAATGACACTGGAAACTAGGATTGTGTTAACCAGAGAATTTAGTGTAATTTGAGACGTGCTCTCTCAAAAGAAAGCTTGTATCTTTTGAATGCAGTGTGTGCACATCATTTCACATTTCCATAAATCAGGTGAGACAGAGAGACGCAGTTGCTTGAGCAGAGGCAGCTGTGTTAACCGCTCACCATCAAAGGCACCACATACCCTCCCCAGTTCATCCCATGTATTCCAACTGTTTTGGAACATTTTGTGGCTGTGTGGTCTCGGCATGATTGTGATGAGGGCTGGGAGTCGTTCCAGTGAGCTTTGCCTTGCTCCGCTCGCTCATCCTTCCTTGTGTATGCTTCTAATATTCCCACCACAGAAAAAATTCCCTGCTACAGTGACGCTTTTGTCTCGCTTTCCTTCACAGGACTGTATTAGGGTGGAGATTTGTGAAGGTGAGAAAGCCTTTGGTCGCCTGTGAAGCCCTATAAGGTGGATTGTGCAACACTGTCACGTAAAACATTCCCTTTTAATCAGCCAAAAAGAGAAAAAAATGGGATCTGAAATAAAGAAAAACATGTGCTGATTTTCTTCCCACCCCCTTAAACGCAGCCCTGATGACAGTGTGATCATGTGCAGGGAATTTAAGAAGTAGAAGTGACTAGTTTTTACTACCAGGAAAAGAGAGAGGCATTCAAAGGCTATTAGGACTATTTGGAATAAAGATTATTAAAGTAATGCTACATAAGTTCACCATCACTAGAAAATGCTTCCCAGTGTGTAAATGGCCAAACATTTGAGAAGAATATATGGGACCGTAAACCATGTCTATAGAAAAATATTACACATTTTTAACATGGAATGTAACAAATTACCTGTTAACAGCAAGCAAATACTTCCAGTCTCATATGCAGCATTACTGCACAGCTAATATGATACTCAATTTGTAGATTTAAAAAATGGATGAATTTTGGCTTGTGCAATCTCTACATTTAATATCTTGACCTGGGTACTCATTTGGCATTTGAATAAAATGATAAGATGCTACACAGTGTTGTCTAATGAAAAAAAAGAAGCAATAATTTCTCTTATTTTAAGCCGTGACTGAGCAAACACGCTAAGAAGGTAGTTAAACAAAGACCTGGATTACCGGTGGACTGACTCTCCTTGCGCAGATAAACTGTGTATAAAACACTTCCCCTCAGTGATGGCAAGTAGCCGCGATAAAGACTTGCAAATTCAGGCTGCGGTAAACAAATACCCATGGCTGAAAGGTAATCTGTGAGTTCAGAGAGTTTCAGGCAAAAGGAAGACAAAACAGCCTTTGGGCTGCTGCTGATTGGTCGCTGATAAACTCCCCTCAGGATGATGTAACAAGCTCGGCTTGACAAAGGGCATGTATGTGTGTGGTGTGTATGACGGTGCGCGCAGGCTCTTATGCCCCAAAAAGACTGGATTTCAGGTGTGCTTGGGTCCATGCACCTGGCATGCGTATGCACTGGAGACTATATTTTGCTGGCTGTCTGTGTGTGCATGTATACGATGAGTCACAAATCTTATTGAGTTTGCTTTTAAAGCCTGTGAAGTCCCACCTAATACCTGGGAATAGAGTTCCACTGATGTACTGTGTAATCTTGGCTACATGGTCTCACTGGGAGTGTGCTCTTCCAGCCCAACACTGCCGCTTTTATTTAGAAGATTCAGAAAATAACACAAAAGCTTTCAGAGAGCTCTTATTGAAGCATTTGTCTTGTCACCTGCTTTACAATTCCCAAGTGCTATATTGTTGCAAAGTTTGGGTGGGTAAAAGTTGAGAGTCACGGAGATGCAAACATATTATAATGAAATGCTGGTCAAAACAGTGTCTGCGTTGCTCAACCTGAGGCAATAAATTAATTCCACATATTCTCATGGCTGACAAACAACAAACGGCACAATGACAAACAGGTCAGAAGTTTAGCTTAAAGAACTGATGAAGCTGTGGCAAGTGAGTGGGAGTCAATCTGGACTTTCTGTTCTGACTGCTAGCCTCACGGACTGCTCGAGGCTACTGAATGCTAAATGGTGTAGCCTTGGCTATCCTTTCAAAGTGCTGCTCATTCCGTGTGTGGGATGCCTAGTAATCTCCTTATTCTTTATTTATTTAAAGCGACCTTTCGACTCCCGAGCCGAGATTGCTTTGGGCAAACTGAGCTGGGTTTAAATGTTCGGGGGTGTGGGAGGGAGGCCATCGTTTGTTGCCAGGGCCCTGAGCGAACCGCGCTCAAACTCTACAGTTTTAACCCCAGAATTCTTCTGGGAAGCGCAGGCTGGCAGGCAGCGGCAAATGAAGCGTTTCAGGTTAGATGTGGTGATAGGTTTTTGTCCTCATTAAAAGAGAAATCCCTGCCACTGCTTCCTCATTTGTATTCCACGGCAATTCATTCGAGGTGGATTTTGATTTGAGGGATTTGGATGGTATAAGGCCACTGAAGCCAGGAGGAGAAGAATGAATCTTGTAGCTTCATCTTACGCAAAGCCCTGAAAGAACAACTTTACATATACTTTTCCCTCACTTACTTTCCAACTTTGCTATTAAATACAAACCCTCCGCCTTGGCTGAGCAGCAGGAAAGTATTCCTGCATATGGAAGGGTCTAACCCTCGTCCCGTGAAACACCTATTCTTAAGCACACTTACTGCTGAATGTGCCAATCACTTGAAACATTGGCCCCACTTCAGGGAGCTGAAACATAATGAGTGTCAGTATCATTAAATCTACCGTGCTGATATTAAATCAGTATCATTCAAAGGAGCTCATGCTGATATCATTGCTTCAGAAAGTGCTGATGCTGCTCTGGGACCTGCAGGCTCCAGTACGAAAGGATTTTGCATCCATTCAGAGATTCTCTAATTCCCCCAGGCACTACACTGCACAGTAATCCACTTAATTTACAATTACCCATGCAAGCCACACTCATATGGAATGATAAATGGACTCAAGTAATCCCACGGATAGAGCTTGTGAGTGTGGAAATCAGACCGTACTGTACACGGTGTGTTCTGTCGTTCCATCATTTGTCTTCATATACACAGCAAGGTATATACACAAGGACCGCTCTCAGTTTAGTATGCACACCCACATACTGTATTTACAAATATATATGCTGGACGTACCCCATGTATCTCCCCTGTGCAGACTGCATGAATTCCTCCCTGCCTTTGAGGAGATGCGGGGCTAAAATATGGCTGCGCAGAGTGAATGCTAATGTTTTAACCTCCCTCCTTGTCAGAGATCAGAGGAGAGTTTGCTCTTCTTACCCCTTTGAACTTTAACCTGCTTTTTAACTCTGCCAACCTTTATCTTTGCTTCATCTGCAGACGGAAAAGGTTTTTGGTGGTTTTTGAGCAGGCGACAAAGCATCTACAACCAGGAGAGAGCGGCGTCGTGAGGTATAATGTTTACTACGTTCACCGTGATTTTGTTAATTGTTACTGACTGCAAAGGAGCAGATTCCAATGCAAATATGAGTTCAACAGGTATCTAATCATAAACCAGAATATAGGGCAAATTGAAAATGCAACTTGCTGATGATACTGGATGAAAAGTAAACAACTGTCACGCTTCAATTGTGCAAGCATTTGCACAATTCAGAGTCCATTAGATATTAATAAAGATATACTTGGTTTTTCAAGAATCAAAGACATGTACCTTGCCTAAAAATATTGAAAGACTTCCCTTTTATTCTTTTTTCCCCCCTTTGATTAAGTGCTATACTGCTTGTATCCAACTTCTTAAACATTCAGTTTGTGTTCATGAAAAAGAAAGATGAGTTGCTGAATTACAAGAAACACTGCTTTGGATCAACTGCCAGTTGATGCAAAATGCTACAACAAGAGTACTGATAGGGACTAAAACTAGAGAGCATAGCTCTCCCATATTGGCTTCTTTTCATCCGCTGCCTGTTAAATCCAGAATCAAATTTAAAATCCTTCTCCTCACAAGATCTTAAATAATCAGGTTCCAGCTTATCTTACAGAGCTCATAGTACGGTAGCACCCAAATAGAGCACTTTGATCTCAGACCACTGCTTTACAATCAAATTTGATTTGATTTGATTTGATACCTGTCGTTCCTAGGGTTTTAAAAGTAAAATGGGAGGCAGAGCCTTCAGCTTTTAGCTCTGTCTTCTATGGAACCAGGTCCCAGTTTGGATTTGGGAGGCAGACACCCTCTCTAGTTTTAAGATTAAAGCTTTCCCTGTTAATAAAGCTTATTGTTTGAATTTTTCCTTAGTTATGCTGCAAAAGGCCAAGGCTGCTGGGAGCATTTTGTCTTCACTCACCTTTTTTCACTCACTATGTGTTCATACAACACTCTACTTTACCCACATTATTTTAAATCTCTGTCTGTCTTGAGTGTGTCTCTTGCCCTATTTTCCTCTCCTATCTCCAACCAGTCACAGCAGAGTCTGATTCCTTTCTGTTAAAAGGCAGTTTTTCCTTCCTACTGTCACCAAGTGTTTGCTCATTGGGGGGTTATTTTATTGTTGGGGTTTTCTCTGCATTTTTGTGAGGTTTATAACTTAAAATATAAAAAATCTTGAGACAACTGATTTGGCGCTATAGAAATAAAACTGAATTGAACTGAACTTCTTTCCATCTCACTGACAAGAAGAAAGCAATCCACCATTGTGGCAGGAAACAGCCTCTGCCATCACTGACCAATAAAAATACAGACTCTGTCACCAAACAACTAATAGAGATTAAGTTGGAGATGAAGTAATACTTTGTATATGCACGCTTCCCTTTAAGGCAAATAAATCTTATTAATCTTATTCTTTGTCTCTCTCCGTGTCCACATGACATCCATCTCTGATTCGCTTGCTCCCACAGATCTCTCACTTTGGTCTCCCCGACACATTTGATTGGCCTCTATTTCAGTTTCTAGTGAAAGACAGGCAAATCTATCTCCGTCTTTCACTTTTTAATCACCGTCTCTTGCTCGTTTCCTTGTTCTTTCTTTCTCTCTGACTTAGCCTCTCTGACCCTTTGACTCAGTCAATTGTGCTCCCTGTACCTCGCCCCTTTTCTCTGCTTTGATTCACACGTTTTAATTGCCCATTCTCCCATCTCCGGAATTAATGAAATCTTTAATCATACAAAGATTTATTAAGATTTAGACTGGTGGGAAAAGAATGTCGAACAGGAAGGAAAAATGAAACAATATGTGGTATTTAGCTTCTTGCAGAGAACAGCAGATGTTGATAGCAGTGATTAACCTACAGCCAAATAGCTCAATCGCCCCTCGCTAACAGGAAATAAATCACACACGAACCTCAACAATCTCAAATGAGAAGCATGTTTTTCTCCCTCTGCTTTGTGTATCATTCGCTGTCTAAAGCCTTTGAGATCAACGCTGTGAAGGAAACATGGTAGATCAAAGTCTTTTCCCTCAACCCCCTCTTGCTGCAGTCCTCATGCAGGGAACGACAGATGTGGGTGATGGGTTGACGGCAGAGAAAACAATGCAGTGAAAAAGGTTAGAGTGACATGTGAGGGCATGTTATGACTGCTGCTTTGACTTGACAGTGTAGGGTTAATTATGGATGGCCTCCTCTGTTGGTGAGGGCTTAACATTAAGTTGCACAGAAGCCTAAGATAGCCTGGCTGCCTTCTGGCTATGTGCGCATTAGGTTCCCTTATGTTTTATTACTGCTCGAGAATGCATCGGGCCGGTGGAGTTCCACTCAGGATTTTCTGACATGGGAAGTTAACAACAGTTTTTTAGCTGATGTTTTATTGCTGACACATTTTACTAATGGATTACGAGTGAAACACATCCCCTGAGTAACGTGGAGCTGATGTAACTGCTTAACTCGCCTGACTGAAAAGAGGAACCAGAGACTCATGAAGAAACACATCTAATTCCTTCTTTCCTCAGCAATGCGATGACAATCTATTCCCTATAAAAACAGTCCGACATTACGGAGAAACACTTCCACTTCTTTCAGAGGGTGAGATGAAAAGATTGATACCAGTGTCATGGGTACCTTAGCGTAGTTCAAAGCATGAAAGTGTGTGTGTGTGTGTGTGTGTGGGGGGGCTAACTTAGGTGAATCAAAACTCACTACAACTGAAATATATTCGCACAGAGTTTCCCACACTGAGTCACACAGAGCAGGTATTGTAATGCATGCTGTCAGTTTATCTGCACCTGGCAAACTATGTTGAAACAGGCAAAAGCTCTTCCACAGAGGACAGACGTCGATGTTGTTTCCACATACAATAGATGCCCAGTCAGAGCGTCTCTTACGAAACTAACTATGAATCATATTATTACAATAAAGAGGCCAAATACATGTTTCTGTTGTTTAAATCATTTTTAACTGACTGAAAATGAATTTGATTACTAAATGGCTGTGAACAAGTCTCCAATCCAACACTCAAGTCATTTACCTTTACTTACATGGACATTTTGTCCCATTAGTTGCTCAGTGAACCTACGAAATTGGACTGTTAACTCTTTACCTACTGATGTCTACATTTCAAACCTACTGTGCTATTGAATCAGTAGGTGGTTCAGGTAGACTTTAGAGTGTCAGGTTAATAGCTTAACCTTCCTTGGATGTATTTTCTTAACTTTCTTTTGTGTTCATTTCATTTTGTTAATATTGATTAAATATAATATAATATAATATAATATAATATAATATAATATAATATAATATAATATAATCCTTATACACAAACATCAACTTAAAAGCACAGGGGTAATTTGAGAAACACACTGAGCAAAAGATGCCTGCTAAGTATCTACTGGGGAACAGTCATCTATAGGAACAGGAATATTGAGATACAGCAGCGATAACTTGAAGAAATTGTTTAGGTTGATGTCTTGGCCATTGTAATACCCTCATTTTTTTCTTTTTCAGTTATTCTGTTGTAAACTTGCTGCATTGCTTGGGATATTCATACTGTTTTATGACCCACTTTCAGCCAAGTTTTAGGTATCAGACAGGTGGCCTCACATTTGACTAGAATACTTTGGTACAAAGATGGTAAGGTTGGGCGATATGTAAAAAGTTTCCAAACAACAGTCGTCAGTTTAATAACGATGATAGGCGATATATTCGTGCAGATTTTTTGATGGCAATGTAATCATGCACTGACTGATTGCACACTGGAGGAGAAGGCGCAGATAGAAGTGGACTGTTACCTCAGCGAGGCGGTCGTAGACGGAGTAGAAGACCCGCTGGCTTGGTGGAAAATGCATGAAAAATGTTTCCCATTGATGTCACACATGGCACGGAAAGATCTGTGTATACCAGCCACAAGCACCCCATCAGAACGCATCTTTAGCACCGCTGGTAATATTGTTAACCACACCCAAAAGTCAATCAATCAATCAATATATTTGTCCAGTCACCCAACCCTAGTGCACGGTCTACTCAGTGACTTCAAGGTGCCCAAATCATCACCCCTACACCACTGTGCTTGACAGCTGGTATGAGGTGTTTGTGGTAAAATGCTGTGATATGCTAGCAAACATCTATACTTTGGTCTCATCTGCTCAGAAGTTGTTGGGAAGTCTTGTTGTTCGATAATATGCAAGTCTGTTAAACCTAAGCCATGCTGCCATGTTAGTTTTAGAGCGAAGAAGCTTCCTCCTGGCAAACCTTCCAAACAAGCTATACTTGTTTAGTTTTTCCCTTCTTCTTTTTTTCTTTTTGACTCTCCTTTACAATTCAGAGCCATGATGGTGACTGTTGAGAGTTGGTAAACCATCCAGCTACTCATAATGAGCATTATGTTGCCATGTTTGTCAGCCTGAAGCAACTTATGGACACGCAAGTGGAAGAACAGAAATATAAAATCTAAGACAGCCTGTGCTTCTGTTCCAAGGAGATGGTTGCTTTGATGGGTTTTATGTTTCCAATTATGTACGGGTTACACAAACAAGAAACAGAGTATTAATCAGACAGCTTTAGTGATAGGCATATTTATTCAGTGTGTACATGCATCCTTAACACCTAAGTAGGTCACTAGCTTTAAAAAGATGAAGAAAACCCCTGTTTTTACTAGTGATTTATGCGCACACGTATATATAAATCAACAGATTATTAACCATTTTCTGTTGACACACCGTTTCATTCCACACTATAAATTTACATCAAATTGTTCAGTCAGGGATAAGTAAGATATGCCCAGTTTATTTGATTCATTAAAATCGGTGCCTACAAAAGCACCACTGGAGGGTCTGCTGTGTTTTCACAAGACACTGCATATTCATAGGCGTTTGATTGCACAGATGCCATAATTAGCTCGGCCGGGAAAAAGCATTCTGAAGTGGTTCTGCCCGAGTGTATCTATTTAAAAGACCTTGTTTTTGTATTGTTCACAGAGTTATGGATCGGAATGAAATGATGTCAGCGTGGAGGAAAAAAGCCTGAAACATTTAGTCGATTTACTGTCTCACCCGTCGTGGAAAAAGTTGCTCAAGCCAGAAAAGTAGTGGATTTGTCTCTGTTGTCTGCAGTGTGAGGAGTAATTTGCTACATTTGGGGAAATGTGGGATAATTTTTGCTTTGTCATGGGGAATGCAATGATTCATGCTAAAAGAAGCCCAACATCTGGCCTCATTAATCATTTCTTTTCAAGTCTGGGTTTTCAGGGAATCGTTTTCTATTTTTTTTTCTCAACACATTCTCTCTATCTTTTTCTCCCTCTTTCCCCCACACCCCCCCGTCTGCACTGCTTGTCATCTGTTGACATTCTGGCATGCCTCATCACCCATATCACTCCTCCCTCTTCATTTGCTCCTTAATTTGTTTAGATGGCAGGAGAAGGAGAGGGGCGAGAAGGAAAGTGACTAAGGTGTGGTAGAAGGATAGAAAAGAAGGATAGAGTGTGGGAAAATGAAGAAGTGGAAAGTTGTAAATCAAGTTTGATGAAATCCATTTAACAGTTAGGGAGTTCCTCATTACTCACTAAGCTCCGAGTGAATGCAGTGACACATCCACATTAATGCCACATGCTACGCTGCCCGGGGCCAACACAACACAACGATAAGAACAGTGTTTTCCATTCACTGTGATGTCAAGCACCCACACGCCACTCGTCACGCATTTACAGCGTTTGGAAATTGCTGCTTTCTGATAAAGTTCCCATGACCACTGTGATTACAGCTGACACATATGTTACACTTTATTGCATTACTTTCATAATGTTGACTGATTGGGTTACTGAAACTGAAAGATGACACTCCAACTAATTGCAAAGCACTTGGAAGGATGGAAGCATACATTAGGGTAAAGGAGCAGGTCGAAACACATCATAAACTGCAACTGAAATGTCAGTGCTTTCATGAGAAAAGCATTAGTCACTGCAGTTTTCCCTAAAACAGGATATGTTTACACTCAAGAGACAAATTCCTGATGACTAAGCTCCTTTAAACTTGATGAAGCAGTAATTTAATTCAAATCACTGTTTCTTTATTCTTTATTTTTCTCCAAAACTATAATTTCTTTCCAAGCCAGATCACAAGCCAGTGCTTTCATCCTGCTCAGAGGCTCGACAGATCATAGAACATTTCTTTCTAGAGGCCGAGGATGAATTATGTAATCGGTTGCTTAATATAACATACTTGGTGAGAGAACTAAAACAAGAAAGACCCGACTGATGCGATGGCATTCTTCTTCCTCATTTGCTTTCAGATGGTATCTTTAAGAGTCGCCACAGCAGATGATCTGCCTTCATCTGACCCTGTCCTTTGCATCCTCTTCGCTCATGCCAACCCTCTGGATGTCCTCTTTCACTACATCCATGAATTTCCTCTGCAGTCTTACTCTCTTCCTCCTACCTGGGAGCTCCATACTCAATTATTTGCCTCTCTAACTCAACCCGATGTACTCATTTCTAATCTTGTCCATTTAAGTCACTCCTAACAAAAATCTTAGCATCTCCAGCTCTGCCTCCTGTATTTTGTCATTCCCACCATCTGCAAACCTTACATCACAGAAGGTCTCACTACCATTTTGTAAACCTTCCCTTTCAATCTCGCTGCTTCTGTCACAAATCACCCCTGACACTCATCTCCACCCACTCCTGCACTCTCTTCTACACCTCTCTTGCGCGCTGCCTGTTGCTTTGGATAGTTGACCCCGTGTATTTAAACTCGTCCACCTCCACTACCTCTACACCTTGCGTCTTCACTGCTACACCTGCCTCCCTCTCAATTACACACATTATCTGTCTCGCTTCTACTGATTTTCATTCATCTTCTCTCCAGGGCATACATTACCACCTCTCCAGGCTCCGTTTCATGTTTCACCCGCTCCCTACTCTTACTACAGATCATCTGCAAACATCATACTGCGTGGACACTCCTCCCTTAGAACAGTAACTTCAGAAAAAACTTGTGTTATGTGACAGGTTCTTTTTATTTTGATGGCTGTTTGTTTGCCAGAAAGATTATGCATAAATAACAAAGCCAAATTTCATGAAACTTGATGGAAAGATGGAGCATACACATTATAATTTGATAAACAGGGAATTAACCTTGATGGATGATGCATTTTCTGAATGTCGCTGCAGTTTTGTTTTGTTTTTTGGCTTGAACAGCTACATTGCAAGGTCAGCAAAAACTGACAGGCAGTAGAGAGTAGAAAGAAAGTGTAATTCACATTTTTTGCGTTACGCCCAACTGAATGTAAATGAACAGTGTGTTACCGATTTAAAAATATCTGTAATGGGAGTTGCACATCAACGTGCAAAGTGCAAATAAAGCAGTTCCAGCGAGACAAAGTAGTCTGTCTCAGAATTACAATGCAGCAAATTTAAGTCCCAGGTTTTAGTGTGGCATTATTTTGGCACTTTTCTTTGGCACAGAGAAGCTGCAGCTGCAAGGACAAGCTCACTGGCACTTACAAACAAACATATGCTAAACTCACTCACAGCGCCATCAGAATATAATCAAGATCTCTGTGGTGCAATCTGGGCACAGTAAAATTTATATAAAAGCTGGGAATTGCGACAGAGCTGTCTTTGAAAAGGCCAGTTTAACGTTGAATCTGAAATCTGGGGCAGCAAAGTGGAAAAAAGGTCACAAAGCAATAAGATTTAGTGAGGTATTTTTGTGCTCTCAAACCACAGTCTTCTTCCAGATGTTTGTAAGATGGTAGAGCTGCGATAACATGAGCATCCAGCTAAAGGGAGTCATTGATGTCATGATTTTTAAATAGGAAGCTACACCTAGATTTTTTTGCAGACAGTGATTCAGTTTTTGAAGAAAATACATACTATATATGAACTGGCTAATCCAGCTGACAGGGCAAAGATGAAAAACACATTTCTTACCTCATTTTCCTAATCACTTAACTTGGAAAACATCTTGAGGTGAAGGAAAATCGAGGAGAATTTCTAAGGACTTAGTGCTGTGCAAAGAATCGGACTAGTCTTGCACTAGAATCTTCACAACGTCTGCCACACTAAACACTACATTGTCCAGAAGATGAAATATAAAATATGCATGTGAAATATTTTATATACATAAATTAAATACATATTGTTTTCTTTTTTCCTGCTGGTGAAATGACCCAGTGGAACTCCTTTTCCTCTGTTTTGTTGATGCCTTCGTGACTGAAGTAAACTTCTCATTCAGGACTAGAAGATCCTGAATGGATTAATGATTATCCTAAAGGCTGCCAGTACAACAATGGACATACTGAGTTATGCAAACTGAACCACAATGAACTTTAAATCATGTTTACTATATTTAACACCTTGAGCAAAGCCTAACGTTTGAAGTTCAGCTGTTGGTGCAACAGGCTGAAAATTCAAAGCACATCAGCAACAAACTTATAATTAAGATTCATAAGATTTTCATCACTTTTCAGGTGTGTTATTAATGTTATGTTGCTATGATTTGTGGGATGGCATTGTCTCCTCTCCTTAAATCAAGGATAAGCCAGTGTATCCTGTGGTAAAGGAGCTAATAAAGAAGCTCTGATGTGGCTTTCCTTGGCATTTAGACAATTCAACCAGCCCCTTTTATGGCTACCGTACAAACTTGTGGGGCATTTTGCTCAGTTAGGAACCTTCCTAAGGAAATTTGACTTCTCAGCCACACCCTTGCATCGATGACATATTTTCTTGCTACAGTACATCAACACTTACAAGTATGAAGCAAAATGCATCCCAAAGCGCCTCGGGAGCTGATTTGAGTGATCAGATGTCAGTGCATATCGGTAATCATTTACACTTTTATTTGGGCTGTTTGCTGTATCCACAAGATATATTAAACTACAAACTCACCCATGGAGACACTACACTACACTGCACCATCTACGCATGTGCCCTTTAAGTGGACTCCAAAGAAGAACAGGAATGATCTCTGCTTTTCGTTGTCTGCAGGTGTCGTGTAGCAGCAGTAGAGGTGGGCTGTTACATGTAAATATAGATAGCATCACTGTCAATGTGGGTATTGGAATTGGATCGATACCAGTGCGATAAAATCGATATTTCGTTTCTGCCCTCTAAGTTTAGCATGTGGACCACTGAACTGTGTCAAATACACTTTTTTGGAAATGAAAATATATACGCACTGTGAAAAATGCCTCACCCTTTTGGTTTTTAAGTTGGTTTTATTTATAATCTGTCACACGTTTAAACAACAGAAGTTGAGGTCTGCATAAAAACTGATTTTTCGAAATACACGAAAATCTGAAAGGCACGTTTTGTTCTGTTAGCTAGCAATTTTGGAGAGTAAAAATCTAAGTGATTTAGCTGCCTTTATAAGTTGAAAGTATCAGTATCAGCGTTGGTATTGGCAATACTAGCCCCGTATTTACTTGGTATCAGATCAAATCAAAATGTGCAGTACCGCACAGGACAATGCAGCAGCACTAAAAGGAGGTGAGATGGTGTCTTTGGCCAAGAATGATGTTTAAACCTCTGCTTGGCAATTATTTTCCTGAACAAAGACAGTTACCTCAGTGCCCACTTTTCATTCTGCAAGGTCCTCAGATCTGATATCAGTAACGTCTATAATCTCCACAGACTCAAATTTTAAGCAAGTAATCCTAGATAATCCTCAAAGAACAGCAATTCATACACGCCTGCCGATTAGAGAATTTATAATCGCATAGCTCACTGTAAGACATTACCATCGTTTTTTTTCATATATGAAAAAGCACATGTTTTTAATGAAACCTGTCTGGAAGCTGTAAAGAAATGCTCAGGTTTCAAACAGAAGCTCTGACAATACAGTCTGTGTGTATAAAAGTGTATGAAAGATGTATTCTTTAAAAATATTACCCTATTTTCTGTTGGGTATACAGTATAAATATCAAAAATTACTACAAGCATTCCTTATAAATAACAAAAGTCTATTTTAAATCCACTTTGTTGTATATACAACACACAATGACACTAAAACTTAATGTACAGACGAGCACTTAAGACTAAATAGGCTCAGCATCAATACAACCCATTATACTGAAATTACAGCTACACAAAGCAGAGAAGCCCCAAACATACAAATACTCACACGTACCCACTCACACAAGAACAGGGAGTCATCCAATTTAGTGAATTTAATGCAGTGTGCTAAACAATAGTCTACATCACAGGGAAATGCGCACAATGAAGCCATACGAAATAACATAATTGTGGTGTGTTTGCCAAACAGGCAAAACAAAAACCCAGTCTCATGCGTGAGTGCTCTATAGACCGACTTCTATTCAGAGGATTTCTGCGCTTCATGGACGTGTCAGAGAGATATCATTAAACTCTCACATACTGACAGCGGCAGCAGCTGAAATGATAAATTATGGGTTTGTCCACTTAGATCTGTAGATTGTCATGAAAACAGCATTAAACAACAAAAACCGGCACTCTTCAAATCGATGAAGATTAGGCCTCAACTTGTAACAGGACATGGGAGATTACCTGTTTTAAAGATGAACTAAAAATATAAAAACCCTCCACCAAATCAAGGCCAAATCCCAACTGAGCAGTTGTAATTTAGCATGAAAGATCTGTCGGCTTTATACTTCCTTATGTGTGGAGTTTGCATGTTCTCCCTGTGTCTGTGTGGGCTTTCTCTGGGTATTCTCCCACAGTCCAAAAACCTGCATGTGATTAGGTTAACTGGTGATTCTAAACTGGCTGTAGGTTTAAAAGGTTGTCTGTCTCTATGTGGCAGCCCTGCGACATACGGGTGTACACTGCCTTTCATCATGTGACACCTGGGAAAGGCTCCAGACTCCCCGTGACCCTGAATTGGATAAGTGAAAGAAAAAAATTCAGCTTTAGATACTCATTTACACACTCAAAGTGCTTTTATCTACATTGCTCATTCACCCAATTAGACACACATTCATGCAGGCTTTTATATACTCCTAACCACTTTCTAACATTTGCATACACTCACACTCCAGTGGAGGGTTCAGTATCTTGCCCCAGGATACTTCTCCCTCTGTTCAAGAGTCGGGGATCAATTCGCCAACCTTCAGATTGGCAGATGACCCACTCAACCATCTAAGCCCCAGCTGCCTCAGCATGGTGCATCACAGTGGTGCTGTGGTAAGCAGTCCTGTCTCATAGCAAGAAGCTCCTATAGGTTCAAATCTACTGGCTAGCTGGCCCTCTGTGTGTGGAGTTTGGATCTTTTCTTCCACCTTCCTCCCAAACACATGCCTGCTAGGTGTTGGCTGTAGGTGTGAATGTGATCATGAATGTCTTTATCTGTGTTACCCTGTGACAGACTGGTGTCCTGTCCTGTTTGTACATTGCCTTTCACCCTGTGACAGCTGGGAAAGGCTCTGCCACACCATGACCCTAAATTGGATAAGCACAAGAAAATGGATTCATGGATCAAACCATGTCATTCTGCTCTTTATTCTGTGGGTAACAGAATGAATCTGAAGTCCCTTAGGTCTCTCTGTAGTCTGCTTTTACTGTCTACCTTTGTCTGAAATCCAAAGCATTGTTTCATAGCTCAGGATTCAAATGATAAGTCAGAGTGAGCAGTGCAATAGTGAAAACCTGAAAACTGGTGTTTATTTAAGTATGTTTAAATGAAATAATGCCAACAACATCATGTTACACGTTTTTATGCTTATGTCTCTTTATTCTGTTTTCTTTTGGTGAAAAACGACTAACTGATTATGGAAAAATAAGGAGAAACTATGCAAAATAGTAATTAATCCCTCATTATGAAAGCTCAAGCGCTACAGAGCCCCTTATCTCCAGCTGGCTTGGACACTGATTCCATAAGGGATTTTGAGCCAATAGTATTGGCAAAGAACAAAAACTATGCTCGAGAAGCTCAAGGACACCCCACTGGCAACCGACATCTAAGAGTTAGCTTGGTTCATCGGGGTCCAGAAAAATAAAGACACGCAGATCAAGGTTTTCTCGGGCCAGTATTGTGTGTATATTCTCCAATTTGAGCTCAGCTAAGATAGAAGATTTTCAGCCTCTTGCTGTTTCATCTGTTCTGTGGGAGAAAAAAAAACTGAGGGGTTTTGGGGAGGGGGTTAGTGGGGACACTGAATCATCTGGCCTTTGTTGGCCATAAACCTTTCTAAAATTGGGACTCACCCTAACCCTTTATCAAAATGCCAGATGAAAATAGAGGGGAGGGGAGGGGGAGCAAGAAAAGCCAACAGATAATAAAGCAACATGAAAGAAGAGAGAACACAGGGCGGAAGGTGGATGGATCTGAATATCTGGGCTGCAGAGTACACTGAAGAAGGGGTGACGCAAGTGGCGTGAGACACAGATTAGAGTAACTGCCATATTTTCTTACTGACTTCTCAGACACAAAGTTTCTAGCATATCTAACTATATCACTCATTCGTACAGTATTACTGCGGCACATGCTCATTCTATGCATGCATCGCAAACATCACATGTTGTGGAGGTGGAGGACAGTGTGGAGAGGAGTATTCCTCTTTCTAAGAAGCAGACCCAAGGGTTTGTTCTGGCCTCAGGGAGATCACTCTCCTCATCCTCTCAGGGAGGTACTTTGCCAAAGCAAAGGAGAGGAGTGTATGCCATGTGCAATGCCTTTGTCAGGGTCTTTAAATTTTAGTGAAAAGTGTATGGGTGGCATTTAGTTGTTGTAGAGCCAGAGTTAGAGCTTGGTTTGCATTGCTAGTAGTGATAAAAACATGTTCCCAGTGGGTGTGGAACTCTACCACAGCTGCTCTTTGTCCCTTTTACTCTTCATAACTTTTCTAGAATTTCTAGGTGCAGTAGAAGGGTAGTTTGCAGCTGGGGGCAAATGAAAATCAGCCCCTCCAAAGACAGGACTGCCTGCTGCTGTTGGCTCAAGTGGGGGAGTTCACATACCCTTGGGTCATGTTGTTGAGTGGGAGAAGATTGGAGCAAGAGATATGCAGGCAGATCAGTTCTCTGCTGGAGACAGAGAACCACAAGTGTTAAACCTAAAGGCAAAATCAGTTTATGATCTGCATTCTTACATTCACCTATGGATGCAAACTGTGAACAGGGACTCAAAGATTAATACTGGTGGTACAAATGATGGAAATAAGCTTCCTCGAAAGCGTGTCAGGTTTCACATTTAGAGAGGCTTGAGGTGCCTGGACAGTCTGCTTCTCAGAGTAAAGTTAGTATTCCTCTGAATGGAAAGGAAGCAGCAGATTCCTGCCAGCTGAGGTGTCTTTGGCATGTCTAAGTGGGAACAGGCACCCAGGGCAGATTCATCCAGCAAAGAGGTAAAGGCAGTGGTGACAGAGAGAGCTCTGGGCAGCTCTTCTTAGACTGCTTCTCCTGCAACAAGGACCACGATAAGTGGTATGAAATCATGTTTGGAGTGAGGTCTGTGGATGATTTTCTTTTTTTTTTTTTTTAAACACAGCTGTTCTTTTAGTTGTATATTAATAGGATGCCTCTATAGATTTGTCAGTAACATTGATTTTATTACTATTTCACTAATTCCAGATGAATTCAGTTAAAGTATTACTTCCTACTGGCTTTAATAATCCCTTAATCTTACCTCCAGCACCAATAGGTGCTGATAAAGCTTATAAATACAGTTCAGTGGCTGTTGGATGGGCAGCCTTTTTATTGATTGTCATCACCAGGCAATACATAAAACAGAGCACCAAATTTAAATTTGTTCATGACCAAATACATTTTCATTAAGTTTAGATTGCATTAAGTACAAGTTCATGAATGTTAGCATGCTAAAGTAGGATATTGTTGCATACGCTTAGGAAGCAGAATGTGACAATAATTTCACCCACTGATTCAGTAGCTTTTAAAACCACCTTTAGTAGCAATAATTTGTAGTTATTATTTTCTGTATGACGGGTATTATTTTAGGTTACGCACAGCTCTCTTAAGGTCCCACTACAGTATTTCAGTCAGGCTGAGATTTGGCCATTTCATATGACTGTACGCTAGAGAATCACAAAGCCGCTGACATAGCTGCAGATGGTCTCTCCTTTAATTTTTTAAAGACATGAGCAATAAAAAAATAAAGAGTTGGCTGATGGATTCATGAAGCGACTCATTTTTAATCAAAATTTAACCAATGAAATTGACTTGATTTATTTTAGTTTCTAAAAATTTACCAATATCAGGGAAGTAAGGTTAATTCATGTACAGCGAGACACGAGTTAGGCGAGTCAGAGCAGGCATCAAAAGATATACTGGAAGAATAAAAATGCATACAGATATTTCAAAAAAGATGTAAAAACTAAGTTACAATAACAAAAACAGCAAGCCAGTATTTAATATTTTGATAATCATGTTTTATAAGTGATAAATCGAAAAAAAAAACAATTAAATGGGCAACATGAAAATCTCCTGCAGGCTGTCACCATGATTAGAGCCCTTGGTTCTTTCCTCTTTCCTAATGACTCAAGAGTCAGAATTATTAGAGAACCAGTGCTTTTAATTAACTTGCTCTTCCTGCTCCTATCATATTCATCAGCCCTGTAACCCTAATGTGCAACATTAACACTGTAGATTGCATTAAGACACGCAACAGAAAGTGTGTCAATGTTTGCTTGTGTAGAAGAGGGTGAGAGAAATATACGAAATGGAGCCGGAGAGCGTTTTTAAAACTCATGGTTTGGGCTGTGTAAACAGACAAATTCACAAATTTGTAAGTGACAATAACTTTCTGTAGAATGATTCTCTCTCTGTGTATATATATATATCTCCTATCAGACATGTAACTTTAACTACAGCACAGTTGCCAAGTCTGAAAAAAGTTGCTCTTTTTTTGTCTTTTCTCACTGACCCCCCTCCTCGCTTCACGCTACTCTGAGTTTGAGCTTGCCTGAACAGCTTGGCGTGCATCTCTGTGATACATTCCATCTTCCAACAGCTCCGGAAGATCATAAGAAGGATTTCCTCCATGATTTATTCCTGACAAATTGTTAGTATGGAGGTAATATGAGGCAGACACAGAAAGTAGCATTATTCAGATTACTGTGCAATTTGTAGCACCCTGTCGTACCCTTAATATAAAGAAATTGTAAGATTTTTTTTGACTTATCCTGCTTTGTTTTGTTTTGTTTTTTTTACCCTTTTTTTTTTTACTTTCAGTATGTGGTGGAAATGTGTAATACTAAGATTTGCAGGTGAAGGATCAGAAATGTGGTTAAACGGATCCTACATCTGCACAATGAAGTAAAAGGGAAGAGAATGAAAAAGGAAAAGCTGTATCGCTGTATGAAAGCTCATAGTATTCATAACGTGAATGCCTCAGGCAAGAGAAAGAATTACATTGGGAGGGAATGAATCTCAGGCTTTTCTTGCATTAAATGAGAAAAACAACAACAAAAACATATTACAACTGACTTATGGTTGACTAATAAAGTGCAGAGCTGCACTGGAAAGAACAACTTACTGAGTATTAGCAATTTAATGACCCTGTATTCTAAATTATGTCCAGTGTCATTCACAGGAAAATAAACACAAAGCTTATTATAGCCGAATTTGGAAAATTAAATGTAAACCATCATTCAGTTAGTCAGCGGTAAGGTCAGTTATTAATCACGAGCTTTAGATTTAAATAACATGTCAGCAAAGAAAGCAGCAGCAGGACTTTGCAGTCATCGCCATGTTTCTGAAAAGCTGAGCTCGAAGTCTAAAAGCCACGTTTCCTCAATCTAAGTAGCTCAGAAATATAAAGGAGCAACATTCAGAGCAACCTCTGTTGGACTAGAGCACCAGGATCTTTTAATCGATGCACCTCACCTGTCGCTTTTCCTTATATTTGTTTAGAACAGGTTACTCAAGTTGTGCACGTTAGACACAGACTGAGTAACCTTATCTTCACTTCACCATTGTCTCTTGTCCGTTGTGTCCATTTCCTTGTGACACACACACTCACACACACACACAGTAAAACAGACAGAGAAGCAGGGAAACAGCAGTGGTGAAAGTAGTTCTAGTTGTCCCTGGTGAAAGTACCTTTCTTTGCTAAGGACATCATTACTACATCTTTACAGAGTGAATAGTTGCTTGCTGAGGCCTGTACCATGAAGCAAGTTCAACATACCCCGGCTATCTTTCTGTTTTCTGGATTCACTTACCCTGACACTGCCATTAATGATAAGTTGTCAGAGGAAGCTGGTTATCAACTCGCTGAGTTAAGCCAGAGCTTCCTGGTGCACGTTCACATGAAAGGGCCAGTGTTGGCAGTATCTGACCAATCGCAGTTATCGTCAAGTGTATTTGCAGGAGAGTGGCCGATCTTTCAAAGGAGGATGGAAGTGTGCGACGGGGGAAGGCTGAAGAGGTTAAACACACAAAGCAAAGACTAAAAGCTACACGGCAGGGTGTTTGAGAGGAGAAGCATTGTAGAGTATAAAAAGTTTGAGCTTTGGTCAGGAAGACTGGAAAAGAGTTACTGTGTTAATAAAGTTTAATCTATTTGAAGCTTGGAAAGAGAGCCGGTAAAAACAGCAACTCTGTAAGTTTACAGACTGCTCAATATCACAGCTCTAGCATTAAGATAGAATACTGTGGATTATTGAGTATTGGAGTATTTCATTTAATTAATGGTAAAAAGAGTGTTTTAGTTTTTTCAGCTGGTACGTCTGTGGTGTTTTAAAAGTCTGATAGTAAGAAATAATTATAAAACGTAGACTTGGTCTACATGCGAATATGATAAGCAAAGATAGCAAAGGTACAAATCTTTTTAAAGTTTTAAAGCAGCCAAACAATCTATAAATATCTATATTAAATACTAATGCTCATAACAAGGCACTTTTAAGTAATTTTGGACCCTTGTACTCGCTGTACAGAGGTCCAAGGAATGGTGACACTATTTTCTTGAGAACTCAACTGGGGTTAATCCTGAAGTCACCTGGAAAAGATGAAATCCTGCTTCACAGTACAGGCTTCTGCTGCAGTAATACCATATACATTGTCTCATGAAGAAGGTTTAAAATCAGAGGGCCAATTTCAAAAGATGTATGTCCTTCATATCGGTTACATTATGCCCTGGCCAAGGGGAAACCAGAGCACAACACAGAAGAAGTGACTCCCCTGCTTCCCATTTCTGAGTCTAGAACGCTGCCACTGTGAAATCTGCTCTCCAAACAATTTTAGCTTATTTATCAGTTTTCTGATAGAAAAACATCTGAGTGGGAAAGGACAAAATGACCTGTTATTACAACCTGCAATAAAATAAAAAAATAAACACAAACATTAACATACACAGGTATTTTTGAAAACGCAGATTTTTGTGTTTAGGTGTGGACGAAGAAAACGGAGATTAAGTCACGCAATGTCAAAGGTGTGCGCCGTTTTTCACGTCACGCTGTGCCCCATGTTATTGTTTACATGAGATAAATTTCTATAATAAAAAATACTGTTGCTGTTAATCTTACTATCTGCAGTTTTTAGATGCTTGCATATACACACGCAGTTACTGTCCCTCATTTAGAAAGACAGAGGAGTCCGAGTGAACTTCGGACGTGGCTTCTACGTTCAACACAGACGCTCTCACAACCCAAATCTCGATGTCGGTTTTGAGTGAATTTCATTTAAAAAAAAAAAATTACATTTATGATTGCTGTTTTGTTCATTCGTAAGTTGTGAGCCAAAAATAGTCTTTAATTATTAACATTTGAAATGATGAAGGCACTTGAAAAGTAACACAAAATAAGATACCTTTTCAGAAAAGTTAGGTTTTTGGTGTTTACATGTGGATGGAGAGATTTTTTCAAAACTGGAGGTGTGGATGGGATTAAAACCCCCCGGAACAAAAACGGAAAATCTCTGTTTTCAAAAATACCTGTGTATGTGTGGAAGTAGCCTAAGATCATCAAAAAAAAAAAAAAAAAGATTCCCAAGATTCAAAACCACTTTTACTGCTGGGTGTGTGTTGCCAGGAGGGAGAGTCAAGCGTCTTGTCAGGCTTGAGTTTCAAGGTGGTTCCTCCAGTCTTTCACCTATAGATCTTACGTAATTGGGAAATTAGCTCTAACTGTAGGGTTTAACTAATAGCAACAAAGGCAAAACAAGTACCTTCCAACAAAACGTCACTTGGAAGCTTGTTTCCACCACTAATTTCTTCTTTTGTCTCTCTGACAGTTAAAGTTACAGGTTAGTATCTCAAAATTTGATTTAGACAGTGGTTGAAAAACATTTCCATGAGTAACAGATGCGGTATTTTTTGCTAGATGCTAGCATTAGCTTGCTAACATGGTCACATCTTATAATATTTACTTATGATATAATATTACTATAATAATACTAATAACTATTTTATTATTATTATTATTATTATTATATATTTATTTATTATACTAATAAACCTTGCTTAAAACTTACTTCTAAATTATAATAGTAAGTACTTACTGTGTTCTGTATCTTAGCATTTTAGCATGCTAATGGGAATTTTATAATGCTTTCAAAGCCAATTGTAGACATTTTATTTGTTATTATTATGTCTGTGGATCTAGCTGAAATGTTAGATTTATCAAAACATTTGCAGACATTTTTATGAAAAGCAAATATTCAATTCAATTGAGTTTTTTTTATTTAGCACCACACCACAACAGAAGTCGCCTCAAGGTGCTTTATATTGTAAAGTAAAGACCTAACAATACTCAGAGTGACAAGGATTTATCACCTGCCTCAACAGCGATGAGTAAAACGAAACAAACAAAAACCATATTTCTACATTACTGGGACAAATATTCTTAGACATGGTCAGATGCCAGGTGCAACATCACCCTACTGTGTCTCACAGCTAGCAAACTAAAAGTGAAGTTTTACATATTTGTGGCACATCAAGGTTTTGCCGCCTAATAGTTAAGCAGGTACAAGCTGACCTACATGCGGTAAATAGAGCAGTTCTTTGAATCAGCTATTAATCAAAGTGAGTCCTTACAAACTACTGTTGTGCTGCACAGTTAGACGAGACTAAAGGCAAACACTGTATGCATCATGTCGGCGTTATAGTCCTACTGAGGATCTGTTTTTGAGTTTCTCCCAGGTAGGAGGCCCCTCAGGTTTCTCTCTGCATTACTTCTGCGGGAAGATGATACGTAACGCTTCATCTCTTCCCGTCTTCCTACCTGTCTTGATATGCCAGCTACAAGCAACTGTATCCATTTACTGTAACTGTCTGTCAACGAGTTGGCCCACCTGCTTTCCAGTGTCTTTTTAAAACAGGAATCACGGCTTTCTTCACTTGAAATGAATTCATTTCACCCATACTGGACTCGTGCCACTGCACACCGTGCTATGGGCTGTTGGTTTGTTATTGTTTCACTCAGCTGTTATTTTTTGGGCGGGTGGGGGGGGGGGTGAACCTTGCTTAGGAATGGTGCATTTGCACAAGTGCTGTCAAAATGCATGACTGTTAGTCGTCACAAATGTGTGGGTGGGCATGTGAAAAATGAATGGCATTTTGAGTGAATGCACTCTGTTGTGCATAAGTTTGTATCAACACAAGGAAATGTCCTGAAATGTTGCTCTAACCTTGCGCTCCAGATGTTTTCATTTGGTATTGAACAGACTTTAATATTGACTGACTCCGAACTGCCAAAACACATCAGAGTGATAATGCACATTGCAGTAGGCTACACTGTACTCAGTTCCCAGATGAAGCACATTTTCCCATGTTTTTCTTTGTTATGCTGGTGGAAATATCTCTGATGCTGACAAGCTGAAAGATCGGAGGTCTCTCCTATTAAGTAGTACAAAAGGTCGCTCTTTGTTTCCTTCTATTCTTCCTGCTTTCCATCACCTTCTAGCCCCTCAGTATAGAAATTTGGATTTCTTTGATTATGTAAGTTTAACACTGCACTCTCAGTTTTGCTTTGACTAGTTTATTTTGTAGATTTCTCCGTCTTATGAACCTTTCTTAACAATGCATATACATCTTTTGGTATCTGTAAAGACTATCAGAGGAAAAGAAGAGTCAGAAAAGGTAACATAACGTAATAGAGTTAAACTTTATACTGGATATTCATCTTCGTCAGTTACATCTCTTCTGAAGTGGAGCTTGTTTACCAGCTCTTAGAGAGTAGTGACAAATGAGGCAAGTCAGACAGTCAGCATAAAAACCTCAAACATTTCACCTCTGCTGAACCTGATTTACTCTCATTAACCTAACTTCCTCCCTCAGCGGCTTTCAGCTGTCTTTGACCCCATACCTTCAGCCTCCTGCTTTCCAGAAAACATGTCCTCATTTCTGGCTCCCTGATGCCTGAAACATCAACCTGTGAAACCGATTCCTAAATGGCAATGTTAATGTGTGACTGCGATTTTAATGACTTGTTACACTGAGAGAATAATGTGGCCATCGTGAATGTTTGATCTCGACAAAGCTACAGCATTTGGGTTAAATGAACCAAATATGCTAATCTTAGTAGCCGTAATTTGCAAGGACATTATTATAAAACATTAATCTGTGTTTTTCCTTTTTAAGAATATCTAAGTCTGAATATTTTTCTATCCAAAAGATAGGAAAATTGTTATTTTACCAAAGTGAATTGTACACTTTTTCCCCACTTTTTTCTGTGTATTTATTCCACCACCCACTGACACAGGAATGGGGAGCAATTCAACAGATGGGTAACTTCTGAGATGAAAAACTTGGTATACCAGCTGATAAAATGTGTGGTAATCATGAAATAGAAACACGTTTAACCACAAAACTAAACCCGTCAAACTGTTTGTATATATTATAGAAAAACATTTCAAGCCACGCAAAATGTTTCTGATGCATTTTTGAGGTCTTAAAAATCTCGTTGACTCTTGTTGCAAATAAACAAACAAACATGATTTTCACTTTCTGAAATATAGAACTGATCTTTTGGTATTGGACCAGCACACAGTTTAACGCCACATTTTGAAATACTCACAACACTGAATGTTTGTTTTTGCTCATGGAAACAAATTGTTCCACTTTGACATTCTTGAAAGAGTAAAAAAATCTAACTGATCATCTGCAGAGAAATGGTTTCAGTCAGAGCTCATCACAGCTCAGAAGCAGCTTCAGTGGAGGTTACACATGATCTTCTTATGGCCTCTGACAGTGGACTCATCTCTGTGCTTGTCCTGCTAGACCTCAGTGCAGCGTTTGATACTGCTGACCATAATGTTTCAGAACATGCTGCAGGTAATAAGGTACTGCACTGCAGTGATTTGAATCACTGAATCATATCTACTATTTTCAATTCCATTAACATTATATGTTTCCCATAGGCAGTATTAGAAAGAGTAGCATACATGTTCAGTGCAGATAGTTCCCAACTTTATCTATCCTTGAAACCAAATGACACACATGAATTAGCTAAATTAGTTAATTTCCTGCTTCTAAAGTTGATAAAACATGGGTACATGAGATAACTTTTGGATACAGTTTGGATTTGGGAAGCAGAAACCCAATCCATTTAAAGGATCAGGCTTAAAACTTCTCTTTTTGATAAAGACTGAATCAGGTGAGCCTGAATCCTCTTTTAGTTAAGCTGTAATTGGCCTATGCTGCTGGGGGCTTCCCATTATCCTTTTTCACTCACCTCTTTCCACTCATTATTTACAATATATATTATATACAGGGGTCAGTAGTTATCATTAATCTCTGGCTCTCTTCCACAGTGTGTCTTTTATCCTGTCTTCCTCCTTTCACCCCCAATTGATCGTGGCAGATGGCTACCTCTTCTCTAAGCCTGATTCTGCTGGAGGTTTCGTCCTGTTAAAAGGGAGTTTTTCCTTCCCACTGTCACCAGGTTCCTGCTCGTAGGGTTTCTGATTGTTGGGGTTTTGTCTCTATTATTATAGGGTCTTTAAAATATGAAGCACCTTGAGTTGACTGGAATAAAGAAAACTGATTTGATTTAAAATGAAAATGACAGCAACAGTGTCCTTATTCAGAGGTTGTGGTCAATCACCATTCACTGAAGAGACTGTAGTCTGACACCAGTTTAATCCCACATACGTCTGTTTTCTTTATTTCTACTTCTTTGTTTGATATTGACTCTGGTTTTCAATTGTGGTTTGGCTTCTTTATTGGTGATTTTCCTGCATTACGGACACACAACACATTTTACCAAGATATATATCAATTTCATTGTTATACTGACCACAAATAGGGCAATAAGTATCCATTTCTTCTTCTTCTTCTGGCTGCTTTTTCAGTTGTTACCACAGAGGATCATCTGCATCCATCTCCCCCTGTCATACCAACCCTCTGCATGTCATGTCCTCCTTCACTACATTCATGAATCTTCTCTGTGGTCTTACTGTTTCCCTCCAGCCTGGCAGCAGCTTCATAACTTCCACATTAACTATCTCTCGTCTGCACATGTCTAAACCATCTCACCCATGCCCCTCTAACTTTGTGTCCATACAGCTCAGCCCAAGCTGTCGTTCTGTTACAGAGATTTCTTTTTCCCCCATTTTGTTTTAACAAAAAGAAAAAAACAACATTTAAACAGCTCAACACACACCTGACAATGAGCAACACCACCCCCTCGACAGTCCTACTACACAGTCAACAAAACCACAAAGGGTTAGAGTAAGCAGTAATAACAAATAAATGCTATAGTAATAATAATAATTAATCAAATAAAACAGGGGAAAAATGCATCATCTCAGTCTACTATCTATATGTCTTTTTAGGGTATCCAATAAACAGCGATAATAATGTGTTTTACAGAGTGGGCAGAGGACTTCCACTCAGCAAAACTGTTTCCTTTCAGAAGCACATTTTTTAAGTCCAAGGATAGATAGTTTAATAAGAGTAACCAGACCCTCAGGAATGGCTCATAATTTCCTTTTATAGTAGCATACAATCTTTCATGCAGGAGGATATTAACAATTTTCCCAGTACCAAAGGTGGGGAAACTTTGATCCAGTTGTGTAAGTTACACTTTCTGGCAATAACAAGGAGCTTCTCCAGCGGTCTGTAATGTGGTGCAGGTAGGTGGAACTCTCTGGAGCGCAGGCCTGAGAGGAAAACACCAGGACCTTTTTACATTTTTATTTAAAGTATTCCACTAAGTTCCTCTGAGACAAATGTCCAGAACCTGAAAATTAATTTTCACTCCCAGAAGGAATGAAAATATGTTCCCCTATCAGAATGGCACTTAATGCACGGTGGAGAAAGGGAGCGATTTATCTTGTGCAAAACAACAGGAGTGATAGGCAGCCTGTGAAGAATCTCATACTGAGTCTGTCTCGGTCCACTCTATGTAAAGGTGGATTGGATCAAGGCTACAGCTCCCCGCAAGTTGCCTTCTATATATTCTATATGTAAATCATTTTTCTAATTTATGGGCAAACTTTGCATAAATTAGAAGTACAGTACCAAGGAGTGAATTGCATTTTGATGGTTAACAGAAATGGAGGTGACATGAGAAGATTAGGTATGAATCGTGTCCACCCTGGTCACTCACAAGAAAATCTGAGCATCTTCGACTCTGTGACTTGTCTTTTTGTCATCTTGTAAAACGTCCTGTCCCTCATCCTGCCTGTACTCTTCTTCACCTACTGTGCAATATCAGCTGCTTTTGATGGGCGATCCCTGATCTTCAAACTCATCCACCTTCATAACGTCTTTTCCTTTTGTCTTCATTGTTACTGTCTTGCTTCAACTGGCTTTTATTCCTCTTCACTGCAGTGAACAGTTTGTGTCCACCTAGGTAAACAAATAGATCACATATCGTGACTATTTCCAGTACTAAGTGGATTTCTCAGAACAATGCCATATCCAGCACATAAAGAGAAACACAAACATCCATAGTCCTACTTTTCACTATGGTAATTTAAAATTGACTGCTCTTTAAGCTATTTTTTTGGCCTCTACAAATTGGTAAATCACCAAACTTGTTTGCGAGGTGACTCATAGACTTTCTCCTCCCGTTGTTAGCTACAGGGCAGCAAGAGTCTAAAAGAGAGAGCTCAGTAGTCTAGGGCTTAATGCTGCTTTAAGATTAAGCAATTAAGACACTTGGATGAAGATAATGAAAAAGCAAGCGCTGATTGCATCTTCGTCTGCCATCCTGCATTAAAGTCAGACGTGCTACAGCCTCATCATCACACCCTTTCATTTCACCTTGCCAGATTAAGTACTCACATTGTTTTATTTGTAATGAACAGAGGATCAAAACAGGGGTGAGTGAAATTACGATAGCTCTAAAAATATACATATTTGGGTAATCTGACCCTTTAACTCTATTGGTGTAGGCCAACAGAGTTACTACAGGCCTAATCTAACACAACACAAAACTACTCAGATTAAACACAGTGACATATAAACTGTCTCTCTTTTACTTTTTCTGTCCAATCCTACGTGCCCGTGTTTATACATGTGTGTGTCTGGAAGTTCTAACTTGGTTGGCACCCAGGTCCCAGCTGTCGCAGTACAGAGAATCTGTGCCAAGCCGGATACCCACAGGGCACAGTGGAGCCAGAGGCTGCCAGCTGGCCCACCACTCCCAGCCCTCAATGACTTACACACACACACATACACAATCCTCACACTCAAAACCTCTTCCACAGACCTCTCAAACTCACCCACTTCCCCCTCCTCAACACACACATTTAGACGCACTCGGGATGGGCAAACATCCAAATCTTGGCATGTTGGAGCCGTAAAGGCGACAGGAGTGTCAACAACATCACGCTGCCGATACATAATCCTGAGTACACCAGCACAGTCACATAGCCTCAATCAATAAATCAGTCCCCTCACTCAACACGTCTTAAGGAAAAAGAGGCGGGGCAATTGCTGCTGGGACATGAAGTGATGTCATTTTTAATTATGGCGCTCTATTTATTACGGTAATACGAGATCATAATAGCTGAGATTAAGAGGCTGACTTGGAGATAAATGCGAGAGTGTAATGTTCGAGACAGAATGTAGGCCAGCGAGACAATCAAGACATTGAGCTGTAGCTGAAGGATAAGAGCTGAGTGTGACTTTTGTTCCCCAAATTGTTGTTTATTCACTGTTTTGTTGCCATAGATCTTAAACTGCCCATTCATATTGAAATGGTTATTGTTCAGAGCTATTTCGGCCTACACATTATGCAAATCTCGGGAAGGCCAATCAGCTGAAAATGCTCCACAGTGCTGGTTCTTAGAAATGGAAGAATACTTGTCATCACGGGTTATTGTGGATGGGAGGAAGAAAGCTCAGTATGTTTGTTTGGTGCGAGGTCATCGTCTGAGGTGTGGACGGGATGTCATTTTTTCCTTTAGCTTGTGTCACTTTGTTCCAATCTGTGCCTGGAAGTGCTCACAAGAATATACCGAAACACACATCCATGCATATCTTGTGCCAACCTATGCACGCACGCACACAATATCAAAAATGCACATATGGTGGAAAACAGATACTCCTACTTCACCCATACATGCAGGCAAGAAAGACAACACTACGATTGCATATGCAAAATACACCCAGTCCCTGCAGCTCTGCTCAATTCTGACTCACCGACTCATATGCTGAGTGCAACATCAGATCAGTCAGTGCAAGGGTTTTGCCGAAATTGAATTTCCAAAAACACTGCATAACAAAAGCACTGCAAATATACATGCATACTGTATAACATCTGTATATATAGAAAGATGCATTGTGTGGGTTATTGCAAATAATAATAATAATAATAATAATAATACATATTGTTAATCTGTATGCCTTTGCAAAGAAAATGCAGCTTATAGAGATATAAGCTAGCTAGGCAGAACCTTCATTATAATTCTACTGTTTTTTCAGTGCTTACTGATATGTTGCTATTACAGCCTGATAACAACCAATCCGGTAGCTTTTAAATTGTTGCCATAAGGAAACCACTGGTCTTGTTGCATCACAAAGCCCATGTAGGGGGCATAATCTTAATACAAAACATCACAATCGTTGTTTGTTTTTGCTTTAACAAATCTATATGAGTGTCTTCTAGTTTGGCACACCTAACACATTGCAAACAATGATATATATATAACCAGTGTCGGGTGTAATGCTTTCCCAAAGGCATTAATGTAATCACATTGCATTTCTTGTAACCTAGCAATGCAACAAGTTACTGTACTATATTAAAAAAAACATATTAAAGTGATAATTATGCTATATTGCGTTATAAAGGTTCTTCGGTTGTCTTCATGCCAGGTGGACAGTGTCTTGAAGAACTCAGAATGATATCCACCTCTAAAGTTTGACATTATTGGCCATTTCTGGGTCTAAACTCCTCTTCAGTTCCCAAACTCAAACAAACTGTGGCATCTCTGAGAGTTAAAACTGTCTGAAACAGCAGTGGGGGAAAAACTACAGCAACCAAGAACTTAATCACAAGCACTACACTCAAGCTAGGTAGCGCTCTGCTTTACTTTCAAAACTACTTCAGTCTTTGTGGGTATGGATTCTACAAGATGTTGGAAATATTTACCTGAGAATCTGCTCAGTGTCGACATAATTCATGTTGTAACTCTAACTTTGTCATACTACCACATCTTAAAGAGCCAGTAAATGGTGAGGGCACTGAAGCTCACCAAACCCACTGCCATGTTCATGAGAACAGTGTTTAAATGACAGTTAATCTATCGCTTGGTGCAACAGTATAATGGAAGTAGCTCAAAAGTTACATGTGGATGCACGTGGTCACCAACAAGAGGCTGTGGCATTCAACCAAGAATTACAGCTATTAAGGAAATATTGCTAAAACCGCTACTCAACACCACCACCAGCCCAAACTGTTGACACAAAGGAGGTTGGGTCCATGCAGCTGATTCCAAATCCCAACCCTCGACAGATATTAAGGTTCATTTCTCCAGACTAAAGTAAGGTTTGGTTAAAATGTGCCCACTGCAGCTTCAGATAAGAGTGGAACTTGATGTGCTTTCCTTCTTTTGAGGTCCATCAAGGTTTAACAAGGTGCTCATTCTGAGTTAGCTTTCTGCCAGCTGTAAAACAAACAGATAAAACATAACCAGCCGCTGCAGACATTCTCTACTGTGTGTCTGTGTCCGGCCCTCCTGCATGCTCTCCTCAGGCAGCAGCCTCACTCATTTCTCCTACTGTGTGCCAAAGTGCAATTTTTGGACAATGTCACAATCATATTATTGTGACATTTACTGATGTGCAGACTTGAAAACAGCTTTAGAAATTAATAACAATATATTTTTGGTTATCATCTTTGGCAACAAAATGCCACAAAGACAAAGAGACCCTTTCTGCTATGACTCAGAGAAACTGAGCTTCATTTCGTACATGAACTTCTGACAATTTCAAGAAATTTCAGCACTGTTGGATAATCTTACATGCTGCGCACAGCAGGAAATTGTTCGTCTTGCATGCAGTCACATTGCTGGAAAATTTCTGCATGGAACCAGCATGCATGAGGCAGGACACAGGCTAGCACTGAATATACTTAACTATTACCTGCAATATTAGAACATCACAGAGCACCACGTCATATGGACTTTATACGAGCAAGCTGAGAGCTAAAGGCTAGTTAATGTTCTCTCATGCGCCTCTGCCAGCAAGCCTAATTCCAAGAAATGTTCAGTGCATATGCACTTCCAACTTGACAGAGTAATCATAAATTTAGTGCCGTTTAGGATCGGTGAGTGCCAAAACAAGATAAAAACGTTTATGAGAATAATACTGTGAATATACCTGCCTGAGAATTTAGAGATTTTATTTTAATCGGATCCACAGTTGACCAGAACCCACGTCCAAGGTTGCACAACAAGGTAGGAGGAGAATTTGTTTTGTTCCAAACATCTATCTATTACCTGCAGCTGTCATGATATTAGTATAGAAATATGCAAAAGGATCCAATTTTCTCTGAAAATAAAATGCGATTCTATAAGAGAAAATGGAAAACATGAAAACACCACGAATAAATAAATAACTGGATAAAACGTTTCCTCATGTGGTGGCTTTACTTGGATTTAGAAAGCTGGCCATATGTGTTTCAATTTCTACTAATCATTAGCCTGAATACAAATATGCCCCGTCATATTTGTTATGTTTAATTGCTTCTTTCTTAGTAACAATTCTGGTAAGAGAGCAATTTAGGACACTGATGTTAATCATTTACCAGGACACTGGAAATACCCTGACATCAAATATTTCTTGCCAAGGTGGGGAAAATGTGGAACAGTAAGCCTTTAAATTAATATTGACTCATACAGACAGTGGATGAAAGCAATGAGGCCATCAAGCAAGCCTACACTTTAAACCCCTTAGGATACCCACACCACCACCCATTTTACTGTCCCAGTTCTGTTGCACAGTGAAAACAGGAATAGACGATTTCTCACCAAAGGCACCATGTTACATCATTTCTTCTGTTCTGTGTTTTTGTTCTTTTTTGTTTTTCTTTCCCCCTCTACATGGTATCATTTCACAGCGAAGTTGTCAAGCCAGTCACTCAGAAACCCGACAGATCAAGGCCCAGCAGTGTGAAATGTGTCGGCCATTTTGGCTCCGTCAGAACTGGTGGCACAGAGAGCAACAGCTCATTAGAAGGCAAGTGTGACAGAGCCTCTCTCCCCACTGGGTTCAACTTTCTCACCCAAACAGAGGGGGAGAGCAGAGGGAGAGGAGGAGAGAGGCAGATGGCGCAGAAATAGAAAGAGGAGCTGGAGCGGGAGGAGGGCTGGAGGGAAAGCGAAAGCGAAAAAGAGGGGGATAGATGGGAGAGAGAGGGGGCAAGCTGGGAACAGGAAACGTGCCGGCGGATATCATTAGGGTCGGGCGCAGGGCTGTTTAACGAGCAAGCTCACAGCACCCCTCCATCCTCTGTGGCGCCTGCTGGCTGGAGGCCCCCAGGTTCTGGCTACCCAGTAGGGGCTCTGGCATGTTCCATCTCGGCTGAAGGGGAGTTTGGTGGGGAGCTCAGGTTGAGGATTTATTTTCTCTCACAACCTGTGGAGCACATTGACACATGTTTTCACAGACTTAAAAAAAAAAGAAGAAAACAAGAAACATTCACTGAGGTTCACACACACATCCTCAGGGAGGAGAGATTCCCCACATGTGCATTCTGTCTCCCCCCCATTCACGTCGGAGGTATAACTGACACCACCTGAGACAGAAACACAGTGGTAATAATCCTGGATTCTCCTTGATGTTGAGCGGCGGGTGCGCACAGCTGTGCGAGGTGCTGGGAAAAGCCATCAGGCAGCAGGTATTAGCTGTTGCCTTTTCAACTGTTTCACCGTGGTGCCACCATGGAGACTGACCAGAAAACACTTCCCTGTAGACCTCTATTAGGAGCCATTTCTTGTTTGAACACATCGATTCAGGGAAGGAAGAAAGACATGAATCATGAGGCTGAGATGCTGTACAAGACGGTACAATAGCTAGGAAGATGAATAAATAGGCCTCTCTTGACTCTGCATCATAGACGGACAATATACAAAAACGTAACACCTTTTTATTTGCTTTAGGTACAGTTAATCTAAAACATTCCTTCCAACTACAGGATCTTAACACATTAATACTCCAAACCTGATTGTGTCTAAATCACTGATTCAGTTACACTTGTATACATAGTAAAATGTACACCTGATACAGCTAAATTTAGAATGGAATTTGGGTCAAATATGCAAGAAGTTGCAAATACCATCTGTATATGCATATGTCTGAAGAGACAGGTCATTTTATGCTAATATTGTTATCACTGATACACTTCCTGCCCCATGCAACAAAGTGTAAGTATCTTGGGATCTTGTTTAAGAGTGATGGCAGCTCAGCCAGGAAGCAAATCACCCATACAAACCCTCCCGAAAAACCAGCTACGGATGGTAACTGAATGACTGAGACAATCGATACGAGTTCCTTCTGCAGCGTGACTGATATCCGGAGGGAACTTTGGACACAGCATCTGCTAATTCAGGTGGTACAGGGGTCTGTCAGGTTGCCTCCTGGGTGTCTTCTTTCAGAGGTTTTCCAGGCATGCCCAGCTGGACCCCAAGTTAAACTTTCTGGAGGGGTTATACATCCCATCTGGCCTAGTATGTTATCTTGGGATCCCACAGGAATGGTTGGAAAATATTGGTGGGGAGAAGGAAGTCTTGAATACCCTGCTTAGCCTGCTAGGAAGAAAATGGACGGATCATTCACACGTCCTTACTAGAAAGACACTTTTTTAAATAAGGTTTTAATGTGGAACCATCAAATGTTGCCACAATCAATTAGTGCAACCAATGGGAATCTTGTCTTTGCAGTGTGGCTGTAGCAAACCTTGCAAGATAAAATCCAATGAAATGAGACTGTTGAAAAGGGAGTCGACCAAATGTCAGCTTGATCTCTACCGAATCAACACACAGCACAGGATGATAAGAAGGCTTAGCTAACTTAGGTGGGGAAGGGAGAGACTCTCCTGATGCCCACTTACCTGAATGCACAGCTTTCTGAAGATATGACATGCTCATGAAGAACACTCTGAAGTCTTTCCTTGCAGACACTGACACGTGTAGAGATAATGATACACACAGAGACACCGTACACGTGTCCCGCTGACATCCAAGGCTGATCCTCGCCGCAATGAGCAACCATCAGTCGCTTTGGAAGTTTTTATATCCGTCATATTGACAGGATCAGTGAGAACAGGATAAAGAGGGGGTGGTGGTGGTGGTTGTTGTGGAGGGGTTTAGGGGAAGAGAGGGTGAGGTGTGGATCAAAGACAACAGAAGGATAAAATGCAAAGATCAAAAACACAGGAAAAAAGGTGAATGTAATATCAACAATGAAAGTGAGAAAATAAAAAATAGTGAAATAAAGAGTTTGAAACAAAACAGGCAGAAAATCAAACAAGTGCAGAAATATAAGATGTGCCGAGAGCCGGGGAATGCATGAAAAAGACTGCGGGGGGGTCGAAAGGTTCTTGTTCCTTCTTTCCTTTGACCATAAATCATGAAAAAACCAAACATGCGATAACCCTCACTGCTCAGTGGGATGCAGTGTCAAGCACTAAGTAACACACACTGGCAAACACTCACGGTGTGTGGTCAGAGCCCCCTATCTCAGAACCAGTGCTCATTCCGACACTCCAAAGGGGCTCAGTGTGTGCACTGTCTAAGATGTTTAATTCATACAGCTGCCTGCTTGTGCTCGACACGAACGTGTGACGGAAGATGGGAACGCGGAGCATTATGCACGACAGCCAGGCTGGAGATGACGCAGAGACACAAAGCGGGGAGGCTACACAAACAGAGAGGAAGAGAGAGGGAATCTTTGAAGAAGACAGAAGTGAAAGAAAGTCATGTAGGAGTGTGGCGACAAAGAACACAAGGATATAGAAATAGACACGACTGAAAGCTGTGAAGCAATAAAACGATAGCAGGGAGGGAGAGAAGAGAGGGGAACGAAGAGATGAGAGGGCACATGTTTGGGATAGATTCTCAGTCGCTGGCATACAGAGAATGAGTGACTGATAGAATTAGAGCAGCAAAACTCAAAGAGCGAAAAGAGGGACAGGGCAAAGTGAGAAACCAAAGGAGGGAAATTTACAGATACAAAAAAATTGGGGATGTCACCCAGGCAGGTGGTGAGAGCCCAGAGTGCTGAGGGTGTGATGCGGGTCTCGGGAGAGGAAGGCAGGGGATTGAGTGTTAGCGATTTTCTGTCCCCTCTCTCGGTCTCTTCATCCCTCACGCCTGCTGTGCACCTCTTCTTCCTTAGCCCGCCTCCACAATGCAGCATGGCTCTTTTCACAAGCATTTCAGCATGTGTAGCAGTTCTAGGACATCAGTTTTATTTGCAGATCACATGGTTTGTAATACACTGGTATTCTTCAGTTTTTCAAAACTTTTCCTATGAAACCTGCACAATACGGTCTCCTTCTAATGCAGGTACTGTACATGTCCAAATCCCTGGTACTACAATACAGTTCATACCCTACAGCTAACAAGCTCATTAGCTATTTCCTCAGAAGCCATGCTTAAAGAGGTAATTTCATTCATTATTAATTAATACCTTGATCATCAGGCATACTAATTTTCCACATAGAAAACATATCAGATTAAGATGCAAATTCAATTGAATCTTTGCCTTTAGGAAAAAAAAAGTCTAAGCCTGTATAAAATTAAAATGCAGACACTGACTAAAGCTCTCATTTTTGCAAGAAATATCCAGTAAAAGGTTGTTTAGTATGTTTACTAAGCTTCAGACACTTTAATTGGTTTCAATTTAGATTTGATATTATATTATATTGGTGGCAGAGGCTCATGGGTATTGTAGTATTCTCTTAGTACAGAATTGAAGAAAACAATGCTTTACAACTCTATACAAAAAATGATGGTGAATACTGATATACACGCTAAACAAAGTCCTAAAAACATGTTTGCAAAGTAACCAAGTGAATCAAACACCTAGACACAAACACAAAGTCTAAGTTAGTATATCTTAGACTTTGCCAGTGTGTGTTACTTAATAAATTAATTTAATTTTAGGGGTTATTTTAACTTCAGAATACAGAATAATCTTTTTAGTAATAATCAAAATTCATCATCCACTCATTCGCAGTTTCTTAAAATACAAACACCGTATCGCATCCATGAAACACGGCGTCATTATTTTACTCTAAATATGATCATGATTTAGTAATTGAGCGCCACAATGTATCAAATAAAAGTTAAATCTACTGACTGACACGTGGAATCATCAAGAAAGTGTTTAGTGAGGGCATAAATCAAGTGAGCAGTGGGGCAATTTTCTCATAAACCTCTGTACAGTTTGACCAGAGGAGTCGCCTCCTGGTGGCCATCACGAAGAATGCAGGTTTAAGAAACTACATTGGTTTCATTTTTCAGACTTGGAGGCAGTGCTTTTCTTTTATAGCCAATATGTAGCAACGTCCCATCAGTCAGCCCACAACAGTAACAAAAGCATCACTAAACCTAAAGTGCATGAGCTGTACACACTCACAAAAACAGCCAACCTTGCACAGTGTAAATCAGTTTTTTAGAGGATGTGTAATACAGTAGGCGGAATAAACAGAGAACACATATACATGAAGATTAATCTCTTTATTATGTACACTTATTACGATATCAATTCCATTATCATCTGTTATTAGGCACCTTATATGCAGATAGATTGGGGGAAGAGACTTCGCTCATATACCTGTTACAAAAGCACTCTGAGCAGAATTGAAACATGCTATCAGCTGGGCAGAAAACAAATCTGAGATTTGTCCTCTATTTAAATTCTGTTTGAGGTGTCATTTGTTTACATGTATTTACGCATAACTAATGTGAAAGATGTCAGCGGCTGTGACTACGCTTCCTGTTAACTGATGTGTGCGCTGCTTGCATTGTCACTCTGTGTATGTGCTTGTGCATTTGTTTACACGCAAAGTCTGTGTCCTTGAATGGATTTTACACGTGTGTCAGCATGTGTGAAAGTGCTTGTGCAATAACCGTTTGTGTGAGGTTTGGGGATCTCTTGTGTAACAGTGCACTGTGTATCAGTGTCTGTGAGTGTGTGCCAAAACTCTTAGGGGCACTAGAAGTCTGTAAGGCCAGTTCAGGCAAGTTCCTAGACACCTTGGTACAGGTGCCACAACTCAAGCTGGTTATACCTGGAATATTAGAGCCAGCAAAAACTGTGGAAACTTTCCCCTTATGCCACTGGAGTTGAATCTATTCCGTTGCTTCCCTCCCTGCAAGCAGGGAACACACCCTCTAGAGAATATCAATACAAAATCAATATTTTACTCCCTACACCCTGGGTTACCATAGTGCTGCAGTCTGGCATATGGATCACTAAGACACAGTGCTACATTTGTTATGCAGTGGAATGCCTGCAAGCAAATTGACCCCATTTTTTTTTTAATTTGGGAAAATTCATTTCAAAGACACTTTGGAAGGAAACACATTTTGATATGAATGCTCTGAATAATCCTTTACAACCACACTGAAGTGCTGAGCTGAAAGCGAGTTAGAAAGCAGAGTGCTTTCTTTACTGGACTACCATCGAAAATGATGAAATTCTATGCAACTGTTTCATGTACTGGAAGATCAGAGAAGTCAGGGTTGATTTCGTTTCCTACTAAATTTTAAGAATGCCTGGACATTTGCCTTGTCAGGTTCTTGTGTGCTTTTGACCATATCCAAACATGCTTTTCCTTTCCTTCTCCTTTTTCAATTCAGGGCTGCGGGGGGAGCTGGAGCCTATCCCAGCTGTCGTAGCGCAATAAGCAGGGTAAACCCTGGATGGGTCACCAGTCTATCGCAGGGATAACACAGAGAGACAGCTAATTATTCACATTCCCACCTACAACCAGTTTGGAATTACCCAAATGTGCATGCCTTTGGACTGTGGGAGGAAGCTGGAGTACTAGGACATGAGTGCTCCCCATGAACAACCCCACCCAGCGGATTCAAACCCAGGACCCTCTTGCTGTGACGTGATAGTGCTAACCACCACACCACCATGCTTCTCCCAGTATGACTCCTATGTCCAATAAAGATTAGCAAACTGGTTGGAAACTGGTACAGCTAGCTTTGGTCTGTGTGAACATAACAAGACCCACCTTCTTTCTCTTTTCTACAGATTTCTAAGCTTTTGAAGTGCTGGTATATAGATTCTGTTGTATGCTAAGCTAAGCTAACAGGTTGCTGCATGAAACCTTCTACAGGTAGACATGAGAGTTAAACTGATACAATAGTTTAACTTTTTAAACACAGTAAGATGTTTTTTTTTTTTTTTTACAATTTCAAGACTTTATTCTGATCTTATTCTGTCATCTAGTCTTATTCTTATTACAAGAAAACTCCTTAACTTAAAATGTAACCTCTTAGAGCTAGATGTTTAATTGACTGGTATCGCTTTTTTTTAGTTTTTTTGCTATGCTGAGCTAGAGCTAGATTTGTACATCAATATGTGCTATGACAAAGATATCAGAGATACCTAGTAACAGGTTTGGTGATGCCCGTTTGATGCTGCTCACAAATGACTAATGATTATAGTATCATGAACACCCAATACTTCTCTAAGCTAACATGCTAGCCCAGAGCCACTGCTACAAATTAGCCACATGTTTCTAGCTTTCCACTGACACAACAAGACCTTACATGTTGTACAGCTTGTTTTCTTTAGGTCTTCTAATCCCAAAATTGGTGATTTGTTTCAATGAATAACACCTCCACGAATATATCACCCTCCACTGATTCTTTGACACATGGTGGCAGATCTGAATTTTTTAACGCACACCTCTATTCAGCAACTCTTTACCAATTCAAACCATTCCTTCAAGTTTGCTTATGGGCATTTTCCAAAGAAAAGGAAATCAAGTAGTAAGGAAATCAAACTTAAAGGAAGCTTCAGCCCTCCTCTTCCCTGCTGTAGCCTTGACAGCCATGGACACCACAGCACCACCACCCAACCAACCGTGAAATAACCACTTGTGTTTTAGCCCGAACAACTCCATTCCTCTTGACTGTCAGAATACACCCCCCACCCCCGCGGTTTTTGTAATCCTGGAGGACCAAGTGTATGTCCCGAAGAGGTGATCAATACTATTCAATCTGCTTGCAAGTCTTTGCTGCATTAGGCCGCGGCTGATATACAAACCATGCATGGGTGGACACAGAAGGACCGGTGTGCAAATGGAATTCCACTAAAATGTGATGGCTCTCAGGGGTCGACCCCGTTTTTGTTTTTTTCCCACCCCGTATTCTCCTCCAACTGCAGCTGCTATTTTTTTTTAATGTGCCTTTGATTGACAGATCCCGTCCAGGAAAGAAAAAGATGTTGCCGTGACAACAGCTCCTGCTACACCAGCGTGGATACGAGCTTCTGATAAATATCACTCTGATACACTGAAATCAGCAGCTAACACTGAGAGGTCATTATATTGGCTACAGATTTTTATAATGTCTTTACACTCACAGACATCATGAAGTGCTCCAAGTTACAGCTGTTTTGTTTCATTACAGACAAATGTGCTTTTAAGTGCTGTTAAAACGTCTATAATATCAACAGTGAGTGGCCATTATTCACATTGACAGTAGAGATTTGAGTTTCCCATCTGACATAAATAGGATGCGGTGTATGTTCCCAATATGACTGAGAGAAAACATTTCCATGTTGAGCTTTTGCACACAGCACGTCTTCTTACTACACTATTTTCAATATATCTCATCTAAAAATAGTTTCAAGCAGTGAGATGGAAAGCAGACAAAGCAATAAAGAGTTGGTGAAACAGAGGGGAGGAAATGAAAAAGGCTCCTCTTTTGTTATCTCTGATGTCTTTTCTTCTTTTTTCTCTCTCCTCATTAGAGTAAAGAATTTCAAGTCAAAGCCCCTCTTTGTTCAAGGAGCCCTTTTGCTTTGCCTTCTTCTTCTTTTTTTCCTTTCAGCCAACCCCCCTTTGGGTTGCCAAATTAGTTTACCTACTAGCACCAGGCTTTCAGTGACACCGAGGGACTTTCCTCCTTGCAGTTCATCTCCGTTTCAGGCTCTGCTTCATCTCCACTGGATTGCTTTTCGCAACAGTGTGACTTGTTTCAGGGAGCCAACTTAAGTGTACCTAATGTGATGCCAGGTTCAGTCTTTATTCTCCTACTAAATGTTGTTTGTTTTCACAGTGAAGTTCTTTCAGGCTTACTGTCTACCCGTAGATATATACAATATAGTGGGCAGAGGGAGACACAATGGACACTTCACCGGGTGTTGTCAAACACTGTTCACAGGATCTATGCATAGAATGAGAAAGAGGAAGGACACTAAAGCACATACATGGTTGTGTGTGTTTTGGTGTTCCCCTCTCATGTTTGAGGAAGTACAATCTGGATATATGGAGGAAAAAAGGTAGAAAGGGAAGTATAGAGTAGTATAATAGCAGTCCTATGGACAGTCTTTTTTGCTGATTTTCTGAGAGTCCTCAGCGGGGTATAACCGGGATCGGTAATACAGCACAAGAGTACGCACGGGAGAAAACACACATTAAAGTGCTACGATGAAGGAGCTAACATGCCACAAACAGTTCAGGACTTGTGTTTGAGTGATTGGAAAGTGGGTTATACTGTAGATGTCACTTTTTTACTGTAGGGATAGATAGGCGGCGGTGGGGTCTTAAAGAGCCTTAAAAGCACAGACAAAGCAGAAATTATCTCTTTGCTCAAATACCTTTTGGAAACCTTGTTAGGCTAGAGTTTTGGGAGAAGGAGTGAAGAGAGCTATGAGAGAAGTCAATGCGTGAGAAGGTTTGGCTGCAAAGGTCAGGAATGACTGGGGATGGGGCGTCTGCAATGGAAAATATCGGTCAGGCTCCGAGAAGCTGCGAGCAATTGTTTGAACTGCGAGGAAACAGCGAGTCAGAACTTGTGAGAGTTCACAGGAGTGGCTGGGACGAAGGCATGGTTTCCATCCAGATCGGTCTTTGGAGAAATAGAGGTCGGACACTGAAGAGATGGAGAGCTGTGATAGGTCCAGGAAGAAGTGTAGGTGGGTGTCGACAAGGCGATGCGTGTCAGCGTCCTTTTGCAGCTGGGAAGTTCTTCTCCATCAATCTACGGTGAAGACGGAGTGCACTCCAGAGAGGCTGCAGAAAATGAGAAAAAAAAGAACATTGGAAAAAGTTTATGAGAAAAAAAATCTTCAGAAAACACAGTCCCCGCTGAGATGAGGTTGAGAAAAATCAGAAATGGCAAGAAGGAGAAAAATAAGATAAAAACAGAAGAGCAAAAACAGAAACGATGAGGAACATCTCTGGAGGAGCGGGGAGAAGGGTTCAAAACGAAACCAAGCAAAGTGACGTAGATGAGAGAGGAAATTAAGAAGTTGAGATCAAACAGAGAGGAAAAAAAACAGAAAGGGCTGAGATAACAAGCATGGGCACAGTAAGGCATAAAAATGGATCTAGTGGGGTGGTGGTGGTGGTGGAATTAGAAAAATAGAAGAGAGAGGCGCGAGATAAGAGAGACAGGATAAAAGAGAGAAAGCGGGAGAGCGAGCGAGGGGGAGGACGAATGAAAAGAGGAGACATAATTATAAAATGGCACGAGAAAATCAATGCAGTGGGCATCATTGTGCTTGCAGGAGCCGTACAAAGGGAGGTGGAGAGCAGCAGTGTGTCCATCAAACAAGTACACACCAGCACATGGTGTCTCTGTCTCTCTCACACACACACACACACAAGGACTTCAAATGCAGAGTGAAGACAAGGAGGATGAGTCAGGCAGATGAAGTGGAGAGAGACAAGTGACATTTAGAGCTCACTCGGAGCATGTAAAGACAAGGCATAAAGATACATGCCAACCCTGCCTCTGACAACAGCTTTTGTACGTGTGTGTGTGTGTGAGTGTGTGTGTGAGAGAGAGAGTGTGAATGCAGAGCTTGGTGCAACAGATTTGTGACTTTATACGTTACTCTTTTCAACAGTGACAGCTGAAGCTCAGGGCAAATAGCTAACACAAAGCTGAGATGTATTTTTAAAACTTTTAAAAGTACAGTTCAGATCTTTAAAGTACAAAAGCCAGTACTTTGATGTACCTTGACAGTACTCCATTACAATTAGAACGCGTGTATTACAATCCACTTTAAACAAATGAAAAAAGCAAAATGTAACCAAAAGTACTCAACCTTTCACTTCAAACTATAAAATATAATTAGACAGTCGATTATATGTGACTAATCCTTTAATAAAATATAAGAAGTCTTTTGTGATCATTTAAAAACTAAAGATCTTCTGACTTGAGTGTTTTTGGCTCAAAAGAAAAAAAGTTGAATAAATGCTCAGGTCAGACTCTTTTCAAAGGTCATCTATTACTTATATTCTAGCTCAATATATTTTTTAGATGCTTTGCATGATTCACAGGTTAAAATGAATCGAATGATCTGATACTGGCTCTTTGTACATCCACTAAGTTCATCACTGAGAAACAAGGCAGAGTTTCTCCACTTTGTTCTGATTGGCTGTTCCTCACGCACAGACGGCCGGAGCCGTTTACCTCAGATAACCATATAAAGGAATAGCCTCTGTCTTTGACATCATAAACCTCCAAGATTAAAAAAAAAAACTGCCTCAAACAGAGCAGTCTAAAGCCTGAGCGTTTGGCTCATAAGGAATACTCGTCCACATGCTGACACCAAAAATGTGAAAATCTGGCAATGTGTAATATGAGCATCCATCACTGTAACAGTATGCATATGGCAGGTTTAAAAAAAATGGAAAAGTATCATAGATCTGCTTTAAAGAAACAAGATTAACACATCAGCAGACTTCCCAGTGCGCACTGTTTGACATTTGAATCTCTCATGAGTCTTCTTTTCATTGTATAATCCCCCCCCTCCCCCACCCTGCAGATATGATAGGAACATGCTGTGCATCTGTTCATGAGTTATGGCTGTTTCTTTTCAAAATAATCTAAACAATAGTATTTATGATGATGGTTTGTACTTGATCTGTAACTGTTACTGGATGCAGTCTCATATATTGTCTTTCTCTGGTGCAAAGCTGCAGCTATAAGTTCTTGTCACATTAAAAGAAATTATTTTGTGTAACTCCAATTCCCACCAAAATGTTGTGTAACTATGTGGAATGTAAGTAAAAACATGTGTTATTCATAAATATGTTACTTACAATAGAACAGATGTTAAAAGTGGTTACAATTGTACCATTTCATGAAAAATTATTAGTTCATGTAATATTTGACATTTAATAGCAGCAGCACATCTCAAAAAAGCTGGGAAGTGAGCAACAACAGGCTGGAGAAGTAAGTGGTACTAAGAGGAAACAGCTGGAAAAACATTTTGAAACTAATCAGGTTAATTGGCAGCGGGTCAGAAACAGGATTGGGTATAAAAAGAGCATCTGAGAGAGGCAGCGTTACCAGAAGTAAAGATGGGCAAAGGTTCACCAATCTGCAAATAACTATGTCTGTGACAAATTGAGGAAAAATTTGGTGTGAAATTGTAAAGACTCTGAATATCTCATTATCTATAGCACATAATATCAGTCAAAGATGATGAAAATCTGAGCAATCTCTGCGTGCAGGGGACGAGATCAAAAATCAGTGGACGCCCACAATCGTTGGGACCTAAGGCAGAACTGGACTGGATGCATCAGTGCCTAAAGAACTGTCAGCTTGCACATCTGCAAAGGCGCCATCAGTGCTGAAAGGCATATCCAGGTTTTAAAGCGACATAAGCTCCTATCGAGATGGCATCTTTTTTTAGGGAAAGCCTTGCATATTTCAGCAAGACAATGTTAAACCTCATACTACTGCTAATACAACAACATGGCTTCAGAGTAGAAGAGTTCAGTTGGTTAACTGGTCTGCCTGGAGTCCACATCTTTTACCATCTGAAAACATTTGTCTGGTTATGAAATGAAAACTACAACAAAGAAGATCAGAACTGTTGAGCAGCTCGAATCAGGCGAGAATGGGACAAAATTCCTCTCCAGCAACTGGTTCCCTTAAGTTCCCAGATGATTACGGGCTGTATTTAAAAGAAGACGGGATGATACAAAGTGGGGAAACATGGCCCTGTCTTAACTTTTTTAAGATGCATTTCTGCCAGTGCAAAAAAAGCAGAGATGAGATTGTTATCCTTATCACGATGGAGGGGGTAGACTTCCCAAGTGAACTCTGGAGCTATGTTGTCAGGGGCAACATGGCTGCTGGTATTGGCTCTACTGGCTGGGTGACAAGCTAAACTAAGTATATTTCATAAGGCCTCTATGGAAACAACAACAACACCCTTGCTACCTGTATCTGGGTTCCAGAGACCCCACCTAAGATCCAGACCTGGGGGAGGGGTGAACTGCTACTGGTCGGGCATTAGTTCATGAAGTCAGGCTTGGCTCAACTCCAGTGAGCCGCATGTGCCGGCCCTACTGCAGACCCACCACCCAAAGGATCATGCAGCTGTGGAAGTTGAAGGATTTGGCTTCCAATACCTGGTTACTTAAAGTCTTAGGTTCAAAGTTTTTTTTTCCTTCTCCCACATACTGAGTTTTAACATGCTACTAATCTAACCCTCAGCCATTTAAATAAAAACACTGCAGCGTTAAATACTGTTAGAGACACACTTGAGACTGTCCGGCAATGATTAGCTTGTTTAAGGAGTGTAGGAGTTGAGTGATGCATGTTCAGAAGCATGTATACATCACGTCAGGCGGTGCGCACACAACTGGGCGCACACTCTTACTCCTTGTTAACTGCATTAGTGCCAGGGCTTATCGGTGCAGCAGGACCACACACCACAAAAGGCTGAAATTCATTACAGTCGTAGGAGGGCCCTGACAAGCTGTCAGCATGCTCAAAATGTTCTTCAAATCCCGCCCTCCCTTTAGAGGTTCGCTCTGTCTTTTGAGGATCGGGAGAGTACTGAGAGCTATCTGTTTACCCACACACACTCACGCATGCACAGGCGCGCACACACACGTACACGCCTCCTGGTCTACATCTTAATTTCAAGGATAGTTTGCATTGTCACACGCAGAAGCAAACGTCTACATTTACAAAGCAAAATGAAAAAAAAAACCCTCTTAATTTCATGGGTAGTTTACATTGACTATCACACACACACACACACAAATAGAGCACACGGCGTATGCAAACACATTACTCTGACATAGTGCTAAATGGAGAGCAGGCCCAGAGGTGCAGTTCAATGACATACTCTGTATTTCCAATTTATGTTGGTGTCACTGCGTCTCTATTGGCTGCTACCACACACACACACACACACACACACACACACACACACACACACACATACACACACACACACACTGCATCTTAATATAAAGGATAGTTTTGTGTTATGACTAGAAAAACATTTCCCTGAATGCCACAGAGATTACTGTTGCCATAAAACCACGCAAAACAATAAAATCATAGCTCCTCGTAGATCCTTTATTTTAATATATTTTCCAATCTACTTGACCCAGTAAAAAGCAGAGTTTCAAAAAAAAAAATTGGAGTATGAGGCTCCTTTAACTAGCACTGTTTCAGTCTTCAAGGACAGAAAAGGGCAAAGTACTTTGAAAAATCTTTTCTTTAACATAATTACTATAATCTGCCAAACCGAAATTAAACTGAGCAGCGTGTGAATGCCTCCCTGACATAAGTGTGGAGCATGTGTGTGTGTGTGTGTGTGTGCGCGCGCACCAGCATCTGACAGAAAATTATGATTTCGGCATGCGTCTGTGGTGTGTAATCGCAAGTGTGTGTGCGTGCGCGAGTGAATGAGAGGCAGAGAACAGTTGGTTTGTCTCCAGTTAAACTCACCAATTACAAAACCCACTTTTCATGTTTACGGCCCATACGTAGGGAAAACTGATATATTACTAATGTTCTGTTTCACAGTGTAATACACACGGATTCCATCTCATGCCCATATGTTCGTATGTTCAAACATAAATGCTTGCAGGCCTACAACACGTGCACACAAACTCTCTTGTATCGACAGCGGCTCGCTCTTCTGTGCCCCCGGTATGACTGATCAACGTGATTTGCCTCTATTAACACATGAGCAGCTTTATAGAAACAAGGAGTTAAATGTCCAGATCATCAAATTTTCCCTGTCTGTCTTCCTGCCATACTTCACTCACGCTGTCATTGCCGTCTTTTTCTCCCCCCCCCTTCCTTCGTCTCCTCTACAGCTTGCACCCATGCATTTGTAATCAGAGCTGTCCTGCTTGTTCAATCAAAGCACACCTCAGCGTGCGGCTTCATCTGCCGCCTCTCTGCTGCGTGCCGCGTCTCGATGTAAAAATGTAAACGAGGATGCGGTTGCGCTGATTCTGTCCGCCCTGCTTTGAACTATCTGCTCCATACGGGCTGGATCCTGCACCTGGTGGTGGTGTCCTGCTGCTGGGTCACATTAAGATGAGTTTTCAAAGGATTGCTCTTCATTATCGACAAATCCCACGGAAAGACGAATCCACAGCGTCAAGTGTCATCTATGCAGTAAAAGTCTGCCGAGACAGGAGCTCCATTTATGTCCACAAAAAAAATAAAATAAATAAATACAACTGAGCCACGGCGTTGCACTGACTAACAGGTTCCTTCATTACAATGAATGTGGGCACTGTAGTTTATTTTGAGCCAGTCCCACACACAGATTATTATTGCAACAAATGTGCATAAATGTGTGGCTGAATGTAGTCCAATGAATACACAAATACGCCAACAAATTTAACTCAGTTTACTCTTGTTGGAGTTATTTTTGCTACAATACAATTAGTGTCATGCACTCTATACCAAACACACAATCATGGTTAACCACATTTAGCTGAACATCTGTCTTCTGTGGCCTTCAACTGAACACCTTTGGGAATCAGATGTTTTAGATGTCCACCGCAAGCAAAGCAGCGAGTCAGGGAAAATCATGTGGAAGAACGGTGTTCAGTCCCTCCAGCAGAATCCGAGACACTTTTAGATCAATGCTGGGGATATATAAGGAGTTTGGTGGCATCTTACTAAGAGAGTTGATAGTGTTTTTTGCTTGAATCTATAATCCATAAATGAATTGTGACCCGTTAAATGTACCAATAGATGATTTTCTTATTTAAGATATGTAGATAATCGAGCCTCCGTCGTGCTCAGATAAGCTTTATGGAGCCTCGTCTTCCAGCATCTGTTTAAAATAGGTCATCTTATTCTGCGAGTCAGAGCAAGCATGCCTGCTTCTCTTCCTGCCCTGATTTCAACAACATAAACAACTGACGGGATGTTTCCCCTTCTCCGTCTCTCCATCTATCTCTATAAAGCAGAGCTCCTCATCAGCGTAACCCAGAGAGGTTAAATAAATAAGTTTATTTTATGCAGAGCGAGCGAGAGGGGAACGGAAGTCCTCAAAGTGCTTGTATTTTGGTTTTCGAACTCGTGTCAAGTTGAATTTGTTTGCTACTGTGCCTTTTCCAGTGCCACCTGCCAACACATACAGTGACACATACTCGCACTTTGCACATGCACAGACCTTGCCTCCATGGTTCGGCTTCCTTTAGTTGCTCAGCAGGGCACTGTCAAACTGAGCTCAGCACTGTGCTGCTCTATCATGCAGGATATCTCTACCGAAACGAAGCTGTCACATCGTCAGGGCTTTAAAAACAACAGTGATACAAAGAAGCAAAAAGCGAAACAGTAAAAACAAGCTTTTCATTTATTTCAGAACATCTATGCTGTCATTTGTTTGTATCTATATTTTTAAGCATGTCTATGTGGGGAAGTCTGCGTAGATATGCTTTTAGATCATTGACTCCCAAAGTGTGGTCCGCAGCCCCCTAGTGAATCATTAAGGCACAGCAGGTGGGTCACGAGATGCCTTTTACAATAAATAAATAAACAGAACCAATGAAACAAAAGCAATGGAATTCAAATGTTAAACATTATTCTGGATTTTCTGATATAAAAGAAAGTAGGTTTGGGGATCTCTACAGCACATCATCCACATGGACCCCAGTATAAAGGTCCTAATGTTTGGTTTTGTGTAGTTTTTGCAACCTCTTCAGGCAGGGCTACATCTAAAATTTACCCGTTTACTTGCTAAAATGAGACTCAAGTAAGAGTAGATCACTATGATAAAAGAAAAATGACATATAACTCTGAATGTTATATTCCAGTTCTTGAAATGGTTTCGATCGACTGAATCAAGGCGGAAACACAACAGACACTGGACAATTTGTTACTTCTAGAGCTAAAACAACAATGAGATTAAACAACTGGGTCAACATTTGGTTGTTATGATTAATACCAATTCAGGATGCTTACTGCAAATGGTAAGTAACATTACTTATCTTCAATTTTGCGAATAAAAACATTTGCAAAATTCAAATTTGTCTCAATTAGTGGATGCTGACACGGATCCCTTACTTATCTAAAGTTATTTTTTTGAGCATTGCAGGCTGTGCTGCAAATTAGTGAGCAGATCTTCATTATCTGTTAAATTGGATTCAGAAGATTGAAGATGTTGGTACTTATTTTATACACAAGAAATATTCAAACTACAGTTTGACTGTAACTGTAACAGAAAATCTCAAGTAACTTTTCAGGGGATTTCATTCACATCTTCATCAGAGTTTTGCAGTTCCATACTTGAGGCTTAGATAACAACTGAACAAATGTCATACATACCAAGGAAGTTTGCCTTTAAAACCTACACATTTTGGTTGAAAGCTGAACAGCTTAAGTCTCTTAGTCTGCCAGTCTGGTCAAATGTGGTTATACGTTGCTGCTTTCTCTAGTCAGCCCCAGATAGAAGGTACTAGTTGATTTTTCTTTTTTCATTATTGCACAGTGAGCTTGCTCTCCCTGTGAACAGACGTTGTAAATGAGTAGATTTGGAAAGTAAACAACTGTGCCAACTAGTGTTGTTCTGTAATTCTGTCATGTAATGTTAAAAAAAAGTCAAGTTTGTCAGAATAAACTGTAACATAACAAGTCAGATGAAGCAAAAAGTAACAATATACTACATCAAGATGTTCATGCTAGCATGGAAGAAACCAAGGCTACTGGTGCTAGCATTGCTAAGGTTAGCCAAACCCTGGAAACTCCCAACACTGTGTTTGGAACATCGTGTACAGCACAAACTGCTGCAACATTTAAAGCGGGATTTTATTAATGAGGAATGTGATGAGCGGTTTCATATAGCACTTAATGTATTTGTTTGCAAGACATTTTCCATCCTATCCATGAATTTGAAAATCATCCCAAACAACATAAAACATACATTTAAATTTGTACGTATGTATCATTGTAAATTACACTCGTTCTGAGAAAAAGTGCAAACCTAGTTGCTGAAGACGTGATTTCGTTGATACATGTAACTTGATTGTTTGTTTTTTTTAAATTAACATATTTCAAAGAACAGTAACTATGCACTGAAAGTTGTGTCCCACAACATATGTACCATGCTGCCAATAAATATATTTAACTTGGAAAAGGAAGGGACAAATCCATGAGATCACACGAACAAAGAGGAAGGGACATAACCGAGCGATATGCTAACACCACAGGTAGACTAAAGATCAGTCCTCTTTGTATTTTTTTTTTTTTTAATCTTTTCTGTTTTTGTTAGGCTACAAGGGTTACATCTGTTGCCCTTGCAATTATATGAATAGTAAGATTTTAAAATAAATATATAAAATTACTAAAAATAAATATTTGTGTCTATTGAAAAGTTGGGCAAGGTAGATTTTGAAAATTTTGAAATTGAATTAGTATTCAGTATGATGCTGATTATCTTTAACTTAAATGTCAATGAAACAATATATAAACAGAGTTGTGCCAAGCAAAGCAAAGTATGCCTTTAATGCCTGAGCTGGGCGAATCTAATTTTGTGATGATTTATTATCTGTTTTTCTTAAGTACAAAATAAAATGAAATACAAAATGACAGATAAAGTATATGGTGACAAATAATTTTACCCATTCTGCGCTCTATTTACACAGTTTGGTATATTTCTGTTTTTCTTAAGTGATTTACTCAAAAGCCGACCCCTGAGGAGAAATGTAAAGGAAAAAAGCAAGGCTCTAGCACTGTGGACTCAAAAAGAAAAGCTTAATACATGTGGGTAGAGTCAATGAGAGAACTATATGAAGTACCCTCAGCTCACAGGTTTCTGCTGACACTGATAAATACCTGAGGAATGGGACACAGTCGAGAGGTTGGCTATGCCGTCATTAACCTTGTAAAACCTCAGCTTGTGCTCATGATTAACGATGCCCCATTATATGCTGCTAAACAGCAGCAGAGGAGGGTTTCTTCCCCCATACCAAAACACCACAATACTGCTTTTCAGGGAAAGTCTTTCTGGGCTTGACAACGTTGTCCTGCAGGGAGCTGAGGGTTTAAAAAAACAGGCCTAGCATTTTAGCATCAGCTAAAAAGATTAGTTGGCAAGTTACAGAATGACCCACTGTATCCTAATATCCTCTGACTGCTTCTTCTTTACATGCCACTTACTTGTTTCCCCTCCCAGTCTTGTTCAAAGCTCTGTTATTGTTTATTACAATAGACCTCAGTGGAGTCCCCATAGAAAACTCAGTGATAAGCAAAATACTCTGACACAGAAAAGAGGCTTTTACCATATGAAAGGCAGGGAGAAGAAAAAGGAGAGAGAGAAACGGGAAACAGATAAAGTGAGAACAGATAGAGGTGCTGGGATGGGGCGAAAATGTGCGGAGTGAAGGATGCATGTGGGTGAGAGAGTAAATGAAAGAGGGAAGAGAGTGTGTGGCGGGCGGGATGGGGAAGATAAAGGCTGAGCTGTATTCCCCGATGTGGTTTCTGTGCGTTGCTCTTCGCAGCTCCTGCTCCAAGGATTACTGCATTTACACTCCAACTTAAAAATAGCCCCCGTGATAATTTATTTAGCTTGAGCACGCCATCCAGCATTGTGTTTCCTGAGAATAGACTTTTCCCTATCCGAGTCTCTATGAGATTCTTCCTCACTTTTTTCCTCCCCTTCAGTATAGCGATGATATTCTTTTTATCTCCAATTCCCTAAGAAAGTATGTCTCTCTAAAAAAAAAAAAAATATATATATATATAAAAAAATCACAAATAAACACACTGGCCATGTTTGCCCGCACAAAACTTTAAACTAGCTATACAATACTTTTACATAAACCTTAGGTGTACTTACTCAGTGCAGTGGATCAATACCTCTCAGCTACACCTTAGTAGGTACCACTCACCTCTGTGTTTGAGGACACATTTTTTAAATATTATCCCTGCATAACATGACAACTGATTGATTACAAGAGTCTCATCACGAGCCACAGAGCCTACATTGCTGTTGACAAGAAAATGTCCTATAATAGCACTCATGCCACTCATATCATCATCCTTTGAGTCTTCATGCATTTGATCTTGGTGTTACTGGATATACATGTTGTGCAGTGACACAAGACTCCAGACTTTGCACCCAACATGCACCTAACTTTGTTTTTTGCACTTTATTATATACTTTAAGAAGGGGGGAAAGACAGAAGTAAGTGAAACAATAGAAACAAACAAGAAAATAGACCGAGCCCAAGATGCCAATTTGGACACAATACAATATAATCACTATTATTACCCATTGTGTTTGCCTGCGTTTATTTTCAAAATTAAAGACATGACAGAGCTGCAAAGGATTAAGATACTAGTAATACAAATTACGCAAGGTCCCAATGTAACACTAGAGCTTTGGTTGACAAAGCGATACATAACCTTTATTACACAATAATTTCTAGCAATTTCAAAATAGATTTGGCTACTTTAGCTCTTCAACCCAAAGTATAAGAAATGAAAGCGGCATAAATAGTTTGTAACACAAAGAGTAACCTCTGTGTGCTTACAAAAGCAAACAAAGAGGCTAAAAAGTGTAATATAATGTAAAACGGTACATTTTATTCATAAATGGGCCTTTGCCTGGCAGATTAAAGATTTCTTTTGAGATAAATTCAGTTTAATAATCTAATGTAATACAATAACCTTTAATATCACTGAATCTTTTAAAACTCTGCTTCTGAGGTGTCCACGTTCTTCATTAATAAATATCTGGTTACGGCATCTTTCTAAGGTCAGGTTCTGAGAGGGTTGTACATGATTTTATCTCAGCTATTGTAATGGACTTTTTATTGGTGCAACTGGTCCAGAAAATGCTGCTGCACGCCTCTGTACTGTAACCAGTAAAAGCAAGATCACATCTCCCCTGTTCTGACCTCCCTTCACTGGCTCTTTGCGCACTTCAAGATTGATTTTAACATTTTATCCTATGTTTTAAAATTTCTTAATGGGATATTAACACTTTATGTCCCGTCAAGGTCACAGAGGTCTATAGACCAGTTACCGCTGTCATTTTGTTCTTATTGTCTGACCCTTTTATTTTATGAATGTCATTTTGGTTAGCTCTGCCATTTTAAATGTGCTTTATAAATAAAGTTGGACTGCATCAGTATTTTTTACTGAAATTCAGCTGTTCTATGTGTGGTTTCCCAATATTGCGGTGTATCCCATGCTTAACTCTCCCAGTCCCACCATGCGATCACAGTTCAATGTGTAGCTATGTGAAAATTCTCCATGGAGTGTAACCAAAGCCAATGGACATTAAAGAAATTAGCTTTACCACAACAATTCTGATTCTAGGACGAGCCTCTAAGCCAATGATATACTGCTCAAGTGAAGAAAGCAATACTATTACCACAGTGCTATCCAATTTGCCCTTGGGGTACGCCTTAAAATGTACTTTGAGAATACTTGAAGGAAATGATCCCACTCAAGCTTCTCAGTTGATGCGGCGCCTATCTAGACTCAAACAGGGCATGTTCAAAGTCAACAGCACTTAAATATAAGATATGGGAGGGGGGCTTCAAATAGCACAGACAAAAAAGCTTGGTTGCTATTTTCGAATGGGGAAAGTGCTTCAGTAGCCGAGGTTAAAGGGGATCATCAGTCTTCGTGGCACAGCGAATCTCATTTTCCACAGAAATTTGATGACTCGACAACAGGGAGGACGGCCATGATGTAGACAGAGGGAGCACGGAAGTGGTGCTCAAAATAAGGAAAAAACTGCAATGTGTTTCACTCAGCATTTTCTCTTGTCTCTCTCTCTCACCTTCTGTCTCTCACTACAGAAACCCTAAGAGCTGTTGGTGAATAATGATGACCTCACATCACCATGGCTCTGAAACACTGGCAACTCTTGTTTCCCTTTGTCACTGGAGTAATGGGATCTTATTTCTCACTATCAGGTCTCTGCTCTTCTACTAACTGTGAACAGTTGTGTTGAAGATGGCACCGCTTGTTGCCTTCTGTTCAAAGTGACCGCCAATGATTGAAAACAAATTAGGCAAAGGAAAACAAAGAGGCATTCAAAATGCTTTAGCTAGCTACATCACCTTGTGGCCCAAATATGAAAAAACAAAACAAAACAATGTAAAACAGACTTGAGAGGTTTGACCATTGCTAGTTACTGTTATGCTGACAATGTTCCCATTATTGCACGGTACATAACCCAATTTGTCAATCTGTAAACTAGAATAATGGCTACTGCTTGTGTTTGAGTTATGCTAGCTGTGCTATGCTAGCTTGGTCCAAGCATTTTCCTGTGATTGACTTTTAAAGTTATTGACCTGCTTTAAAATGCTACACTGAACAAAACTGGAATAAGATGATGACAAAGAAGAGACCTAATAGAAACACAACATTGTTCTTGTACTGCTGTGATGAACTAGTTTAGCTTGTTAGCCTATATACATACTAAATAGGAGAGAATTCCAATCATTAGAGTTTATGGTAATGGAAAAGCTTTTAGGGTTGGAAGACTACTGCAACAAGATAATGGCATTTGAAAGGACTAATTCAGTGAGTAGATAGTAGAGGTGGGATGTAACCAAGTACAACTGTACTCAAGTGGATTTTAAAAATGTTCTTTACTTTTGAGTATTTTTATCTCTACTTTCTACTCAACAGACGTAAGCAGGAGGGAAGAATAACACAACAAAAGCATGCTTACCTTAAGTAAACCTCTAGTGTGAACTCCATACATCCTACTTTGAGGCAGTTCATAACAGTGAAGTGAATAATCTACAATTTAGGCAACAGCAAATACAGCTTTTTTTTCTTTTTATTTCTGTTTGTTTTTCTGTTTTTCTCTGTTTGTGTTCTACATAACAGATGGTCAGGCTGACTCCCTAATTACAGTTATAATTTAAGTTGAAATAACATTTTTATTTCCTTGTATTGTATGTTGTTGTACTGTATGTGGTTTTTCTATGTTAATTTGGCACATGCTTCAGTTTCCTGTGGACCAAAATGCCTGTTACAAACATCCTCCAACAAATTACTTTTTCTGTTTAATACTTTTATTTCAAATACATATTTCAAAGTCTGTATCTTTCACTTTTACATAAGACATTAATATACTTCAGCTTCTACCAAAGTATTTTTTTAAGTGAAGAACATTTGTACTTTAGCCACCTCTGTTTTGATTGGTGTAGACGCTAATAAATAGAGCCTTTGTCTTTTTTTTAAATTTAAATTATTGTTTTTTAAACAACAATTCATTTTTTACCTTTACCCAAGAAGGGTAAAAAATATCTTAAGAACAAGAGTACAATGAGAACAGTTAGAGTGGCCTTGTCAGGCTCTATGTGTATGAACTAAATGAATATCTTGAAATGGCTACATTATGCTAAAAGATGTTATTTTCATGCAAGGCTAAAAAATGCCTAAGAAAATGACTTAATATAATATGAAGTGTATTTTGCGGTGTAATAATGTTTATCTAATGTAATTGCGCATTTTTTATTGTTGCAAGCATTCTGTCAGTTTCATATAACAACAAAATGACTTGCATGAAATTATCATAAGCAAACTGCTGAAAACCACAACTAAAGACATTTTCTTTGTGTTTTCCTCAATTTCCATTTAATCTGACTCATGCATCCGTTTTGTCCCCGAAGGCACCATTTCCACTGATGGAATCATTACCCTCTTTCACGCAGTGACAACGTAAAGAAACAGTTTTCAGCATTTGGTTGCAGTTACCAAAGGTGCACTATTGAAAATATACATTCTCTTGTCAATTTAGCCAGTGGAAGAGATACAATAAGGAAGTGAGGAAGCTCTCGCTATTCTCTTTGGAGGGGACACTGTGTATACTCGGTAGATAAATCGGTGTGGTAGCGCAATATAGCGCCTTCCTCTCAGCGACATAACCAATCACCATGAAAGAAAATTTCATTTTCCTCTCTGCTGAAAACTTTTGGAAGCACTTTAATTCCTCTTGAGTGGCTCTGGGATTTCAAGTTTAAACTAATTTGCCTGTCTTGTAATTAAATAAGAAATCAATTCTACAAACAATTAGTTCCGCTGGCACATCCAAGCCAGTTGAGTGTGCAAATGCTCATGTGTGTGTGCATACAGTAGTGTTCATGCACATTTCTTGGGGTGTTTGCTGTGTGGGTGGAAGAAAATCTTTTTCTGTGAGAGTGATTGCTTTCTGTGCTTTGTGAATCTGAGAAATGCAGGCATACCTTAACACGTCGTCACGTTAAGAACTCTGTAATTCATCAGTACGAGACATCTGTAACAAACATGAATCCTGCAGACTGCTATCGGTGTTGTTGACTACCTAAACGAACTGCCCGGTTTAGACTTTACCGCTGCTCTCGCAATATTCTAGCAATAACGCTGAGGACCTGACTTGAGTGTCATCAGGCACACAATTGTGAGGTATTTTATACAAAATAAAGTTTTGCATAGGCTGCTTTGCTTTTTCCATAAATCTCCCACAATGTATTTGAACAACCTGCAGACAACAGGTATGCATTCAGTTCGAGTGGGAGGAGAGAGCAATACAGATAATGATAGGAACATTATAGCAACTGCAATAAAACAAGTATCTTCAGGCAAAAAGAGGGAGCGCTACTTCCCCTACTAATTTTTGGCTGCATTTCCATGAGACATGTTTACTGTGAGTGGCAAATTAGCATCTGCACTCTCTTGCAGGGTTATCCCTGCACAATTGTTGCACGTCAGCACATAATGCTGAGCATTCTTTTGCCTTAAAGCTGCACTAATTAATATTTTAAACAAACAAAATCTTCACGCGCAATGTACTCTTTACAATGCCTGCTGAAAAGCTAATGGCAGACACATAATTTTTGCAGATATCTGGAGAGATTTGTATAAGAGTTCTTGTACAAGCATGGAAACGCAAACAACTCAAAATACATGCAAATGTAACACCTTAGGGCTGTTTGTTGTCGTTCTAATGTTGTGTTTCTGCCACATTCGGTCTTTGTTTTACAAATTTCTGATATCCAAATTAGTAATTCAACACAAGCCATAACTGCAATGCAAGCAAACGAGTTAATTTTGTTCTTGTTATACTTTTGATTGATGCAACTAATTACAGCAGAAGATAGCTCAAACCCATTTTTCACTCTTGTAATAACTGATATCAAAATAATGCAAAAACTGCTTCCACTAAACTCTTAATAGGTCACTGTGGATTTTCCTATATTGTAAGGCAGTGCTCAGTCTTCATGTGCTGACACCGAAATCTTCCCACCAGTCCCTCACACCCTCCCTGCTTTAAAAATAAATCACCTGAAGTAATTGTGTATTCTGGGTACGCCGCCTGCCCCGCCTGACTCTGTAGCATTAAACGTGTATTTACCAACTAGGGGTCTGAATACGTGACGAAGCTCCTGGTTTCCCAGCGGGGCCATACCTGCCATGACTACACCGCATCGCCCTTGAGCTAGACACTTTTAACCTTAGCAGAGCACACAGGCACATCATGTCGAGTAGACTATGTATAAATGGATATAATTTTCGTGTCAGGGTGTGCGGGTCCCAGTGGATACAGAGGGGGCCATCTGCAGGCAATGAAGGAACCATATGATGAATATTAATCATCAAATGTGCAGCATATCTGGGGAGGCTGTTGTAAAGAAATACATCAAGGTGGGAATTGAACATATACATTCATTCCCAATCAATAGTGCCATACCTGCTGTTGCAACGAGGCAGTGTGCTCTAGCATGGCCTCCAGTCAGAGAACTGTAGTTAGAGCTTTATGTGTTTGTGCGCGCCCAAGTGTGTTCAAATTACACGCACATTACACCACCTGCGACAATGGTGGTCATACTGTGCAAGGGGCTAGCGCTGCTCTCTGGTGTGTGTCTTTTTTGAGGCACACACATCTCCTGATAACACACTCTCCAGTGTCTACCTGTAGCTTCATAATATGTCTGGGTCAACAGACATTGGTAACGCAGAGGGAGGTTAATGTGAAGCAGACAGTGTATCTGCTTCACTGCTGGCAACCATCAGCATTGTTTGCTAGATGTATTAGACACAGTTGGTGAACAGCGCTAGCAGAGCTGCACCCATTTGGATACAGTTGAGGCATCTGACAAACTTGAGATTTGATCTCCAACATAGAAAGACCTTGCATTACAACAACCTCCTGAACTTTGAATTTTTGTTTATTTTTTTCAAATGGACAAGCAGAAAAACGTGAATATTAAATTATAATTAAGTCTAATTTGTTATTTTTCAGGGTGTCAAACAAGGCTTTTGCATGAGAAATATTATGCATTGGCATTATGCATGCACTTTGCAATGTAAGGTAAAGACCTCACAATATTAAAAAGAAATGCCCCCTACGAGCAAGCGCTTGGTGACAGTGGAAAGGAAAAACTCCCTTTTAACAGGAAGAAACCTCCAGCAGAACTAGGCTCAGTAAAGTGAAACAAGAGAGTCTGATTTCATGTTTTATTATGTGTGAAACATTGATTTCACCCCCCAACCCCCCGTTTTCTTTTGCATTGTTTTGTCTGCTGATGGCCTAGAATGTAAAATATCAGAAGATTGTGCCAAAGGGCCCATTGCATTATCTCAGAGCCCTCTGTGGCTTTAGAAAAGGATTTGGTTTGCACACGCTAAGCATATTTGAAGGCAGATACTGTATTGCAAAATTAGGAGAGCTAATGAATCATAAAAAATACATTTGACCCATCAAATTCAGTTTTAAACAGGCTCATTAGAAGACTGTACAAGTTGTCCTTCAAAGATAAAAGCAAGACGGAAGTAGGCAGAGGATTACTGCAGGGTATGATGGAGTCTACTATTGTACAAGCGAAATCGACTGCTTATGCTGAAGAACTTGAGTGCAAAAGGTGTCCACTGTTTTTTATTTTATTTATTTTTTGAAACTGAAACTGGTCTCTTTGGGAAGTGAAAGTGAAGAGAGGGAACATTTGCACAAATGATGACTAATCGCCAAAGCCTTGTTTGCACGCGCCCCCCACAAATAAACGTGTCACCTGTTTTCACCGCCTACTTGACACTGAGTAATCACACAGTGAGAGACATCTGCCATGTTACTGGATGGCAGCGTTTCATCCCACATCACTCCTAAACAGTTTGAAGAGAGAAAATAAGTGCCACAGGAAGCACTGTGGACTTGGGACTGACCCCTTAACACCAAGGGCCTATTATCAAGGCTTTTCTTAGCAGTGTATTAATAGGCAAGCTATAAAGGGTTTTCTTAGAAAGTATTCCACATATTAGGTGTGAACTTATACAGAAGAATACCTGCTATGACCAGAAATACTATACTAAGTGCTTATACTAAATGGGAAAAAGTAACAGCACAAAAACGGTGTTGCAGATGGAAGCAAAGGAGAAAGGAACAACCTAAAAACATGGAAACTATGGCTGGAACAAAGTACTAAATGAATGTGGCAAAGTGGGAGGTATACAAAGCGCTTGAACAAGAGAGAAGAGTCGGTATAGCTTTTGAAAATGTCTTTGGCTAATATGTGTGGCAGATGGTTAGGGTAGAATTAAAACACAAGCAAAACACCAAACAGTAAAGAGAATCAAAGAAAAGCGTTTCATAGTCTAGTTACTGCATGTCCCTGCGTCTTCTTCTACAATACCTCTACCTAACCACACTATGTAGGTTCAAATAAACACTGAATAATTTAGAAATGCTATTTGACCCTGGTTTGCAGCGACGTAGGCTATATCAATAGGATCAGATGAAATTCAGGTACGCTGGATATGAGCCAGTACTCTAATGAAGGGCTATTACATATCCTTCTGATAACAAGCCTGGCTTTTCTGCTTCTTCAAGTGTAAGGCTAAGACTGGGGAGAAATGACTGAAGTACAGAAAGAAATGCAAATTGGTTTTTTTTTTCCCTCAAGCATCCACTTTATGATAATCACATCTCTACAAGAAATGAGATGATTTGAGAAAACTTGGGGATGCCTAATTACCAACCCGAGAAGAAAGATTAATTTATTTCAGAGGCCATGAGTGTGTGTGTCTGTGACACAGGTTACTGGAGACGTGCTATTTTCTTTCATTGAAATACATCTCGACACACTTACTCGCGTCTTTTGCCATTTGGGGTTGAGCAGTTAACACAACACTGACACAATTATCTTGAGAATTTGATGCGATGAACGTGTCACCTGTTTATACATTCAGCAGGCACGCAGACGCATTTGCATTTATTTGAGGCTGTGCTTGTAAGAAAAACGTAATTCAAATATTCACCTCGCTTTTAGCTGTTTTTTTCTTTTGGTTTCCAGCAATTCCAGAGGGAAATATCAGATTCTAAATGCTGCAATTCACAGACTAGTTGCTAAGCTTGTCTACTATGCTGAAAACTGTGCTGAGGTGAGACTAATCCAAAACTCTGCTGCAATGCTATTTTGAAATATTCTAAGAAACATATCTAAAATACAAAAGTAAGTTGTATTTTTCTGCTTCTAAAAATTTTTTTAGGATGAAAAACATGGGTAGACACTGAATTAGCCCCTCAAAATTTACTGTATGTTAAGTTGCTAAATCTTAATTAAAAAACAACAGGAAATCACATTCATGTAATACAAGATGCGTAAATAGTGCAGTATATTAACAGCTAGAAATTTATACTGGTAATTACTGAGAGTATAAAAGTTAAAGCACTTTGCATATAAATAGAGATACAATGTAAATACTGCAATAAAAGTATAATCTGTTTTCAGAAAGAACACCATCACATCAGTTAGGCCCCACTCACACGGCCCTAGAGACAGGTTGGTGATAAACTGGCAACCACAGGTCACAAGGGGAAAATGTGTACTGTATTCTCTGACTGGTTGTTAGTAATTACTGTCAGTTGCCCTGAAACTGATTGCTGAAGCAGCCCAATTCACACACACCTTTAGACAGATCAGTAATCCCCTGGTAACTAACCTGAACTGGAGAAAAAAAGATGTTTTTGCAACCAATTGACACGTGGTCATTGGAGGTTGCTAGCAGTCTTGAAAATGACTGCAAACACAGTGTTGCACCGAAAACCTCCTTGCAAGTGTTTGGTTGCTAGCAGCTGCTAGTAGTGCACTATATATAATGACTTATCTACCAATCCCTTCTCCAAGATGTCATGAAAGTGTGAAAAAACCAGAATGTTCGCCATCAAAGTAAAAGCCGACCCTTTAAAAATGTGTTGGACTACACAACATTTACTTTACAGGCAAATGTTTGGCTATTTCCCATTTGTGTCCCAAGTTTCACTACAGTTTGGGGACAAGCGAAGACAAGTGGGCATCTTTTGTGCAAACTATGAGGAACTGCAGCAATCTGCAAGTGACCAAAGCAATCACAAGAAGGTTTTTGGTGTAGCTCCCTCTTTATGATAATTTTATTGTCTGGGAACATTGCGCAGGTGCTGTACCAACTTTTACAATTTTAAAGTTCTCAACAAAAATGAAACAGCTTACAGGTTTGAGGAGGCACACTCTGTTGACTGATTTGAGAAGAGCAGCCTGGTCCTTAAAACCAACAAGCCCGAAGAGTTAATCAAAGGCTTCAGGAGAAGTGGAAGTACCTTCACATACATGGACAAGCAGTTGAGAGTAGAGAAACTAAAAGTTTCTTGGAAACACCTTATTCAACATCCTGAGCCCACCATCGACAGCATCCTCACAAATGGTATAATGGTGTGGCACAGAAGCTGCACACCTGCTGAGCTGAAGGATCAACACCGAATGGTGAAGACTGCACAGTGTGTAGTAGGGCTGCAGCTCCCACACCTAGAGGATGTCTACAACACCCGTCTGAGGGAGAAGACAGCTTCATTTCAGACATGTCACACCCCGGTCACCCTCTATTTGAACTTTTGCCATCAGACAAATGATACAGACTTACACAATCACACACAAACAGACTGAGGAACAGCTTTTTTCCCAGCGCTGTAGCCTCCATCACCTCTCACTCAACACACATACACTACAATAACTTGCACTGATCTCATTCCATCCTATGTAATTATTGGATTAATACAAATTTTATCTGCCTAAATATTGTTATTATAGTCTATTTATTGCTTTTTGTAATATTTGCAGATATAAAATTTTGTTGTACTTGAATAATGACAATAAAGATTATTCTATTCTGTTTTTGTGCAGTTAGGCTGTTTTAGTTGCTTTTGCCTCTTATGTGGTATATGTAGGGATGGGTACCGGTATCTGTTCTGACATAAACAGTAGTAACCAGACTGAAAAGCAGCGCACATTTCGGTGCTTTTTTTTCCCTGAAATGTCATACACTTTGGATTCTAGCCAATCATTTTACCTTTGCGAGCGTAGTAGGCGGGCCCAGGTACGTACGTTCTTTTAGAGCAGAGCTACAGATTAAAAATGCCCAAGGCAAAGTGGTCAAAGTCTGGCTGTACTTCACAGCAAAATATGCAAACTCAGCAGCCTGCAACAAGTGCTTTAAGCTGATACTGTGCAAAGGAGGTAAGTCCTCGACTCTGATAAAACACCTGGCGACGTATAGCATTTTGTTAAAAGCCGAGAAATGCACCATATTTGATAGCTTGCTGCGAGACCTCACACCGGGCACATCTATTGCGGGTGGGTTGCCTGTTATTGGACCCGGTGTTAGCAACATCCCCCAAAAACCCGAAGAGGAGGGTCCTGGCCCCTAGCCCTGCCAATGTAGCAGAAATGATGACTGATGATGATGGCAGCAGCAGCAGCCGTTCTTCTCTGCGTGAGTAGCTTAATGTTGTCCGTGTGTAATTTAGGTTGAGTAGGCTAACCACGTTATTACATTAATGCACGTAAGGTGAACTAGCAAACATCGTCGTAGTTACATGCGGCTGTCTTCTTGTTTGATGGCAGATACTCCCTTCACCCTGGCCAAAAAGGCTAAAATGACCAAAGAAAAAGTGGAAAACAGCTAAACATGAGAGGGTTTTGGACAAAGTTTGTGTTTTTTCCATTGATTAAGCATTGCCTCCAGCCAAGAGTGATGCCATAAATCCCCTATAGCTGCAGAAAAGGCTAACATTGTTATCTTTTTACAAAAAAAACAGCTGAACATGAGAGGTTTTTGGACCAATTTTGTATTCTCCATTCTTTAAGCATCGGTTTGAGCACTGTTTAAGCACCGGCACCGTTTCAAAAGTACCGGTTTGGTACTGGTATCGGACAAAACCTAAACGATACCCATCCCTAGGTATATGTAGTTTTTCATGAGCTGGGAACCAGTAACACCCTCCTGAGTAATGGGTCATAATTCAAATAGCAAATAACATGAAGTGCCCAAGACTTCTGGAAAGTGTCCAACATTCATGTAGCTATCCATTTGGTTTGTGGTATCAAAATTTGCATGTTTTTGTAAATAAGCACATCAATGTGCACGTGCTTCAGACTAGCAGCCATGGGGTAGTGTATCAAAGGCAGCAAGCTAACAACGTATGCTTCAGTGCCTCTTTAAATGAATCATATGTCTCACTGAGAGAGCACAAGGCACTTCAGAAAAATCTACTTGACCTGCTCTATAAGAGCACGCAGGAGTAAAGACAATTGCGCTAAACCCCACTGCTGCTGAACAAAAGGATTTCATTCTTCATTACCGGTGGAGGAGAAAATTAGTTTGTCTTCATGCACCAGTGGTGGCGAAGCAAGCAGGTAGAGTACAAACCGCCTTGCACCTCAGTTTGACAACCAAATAACCAGAACGGCTTCAGAGACTGAACCAAATAACACAGATCGTACACAACAAAAGGCCATCACTGGCAAGCTAACTGTGATTCAGACAGTTAGTCAGTTGGAGGGAGTTGATAGACAAATAAGCATTGCCGCCCTCGTCTCTTTATCTCCTCGTTCTGTTTAAGGCTGCAGTTGTGTGATTGATGGCTGAATGCAGGCCTTAATTTGTAGGAGGTGAAAAGATGGGGATTACAATGCCTGACAAAACAGGAACAAAGGAAGTGGAGATATAGATTGAAGGCAGGAGGAAAATGGAGATGTGAAGATCCATTGTTAATCTTCAGCACAGATAGAGTGACATTTGCTCGCACAGAAGACGACGCCTGGTTAAATACTGCAACGCATATATATATACCCAGTAGCACTTTTTGAATGCAAAACTGCTTTAAAAAAAACATTTTCAGCCTGTCACGATCGGCTAATATTTGAGATAGCAAGGCTTATATTAGGGTTGATGCAAATGCTAGTTGCCATGGTAATCAATGCCAAAAATCTGCATTCAAATGCTTCCTTTTATTGTTCAAGATTACGCCTGAGTTGTTTGACGTTTTACCCCTTGATTTAAGACCCTTGCATTCATGCACCCAGGATGATGACGATAAACAGTACTGTTTATGGTCATCATCCTGGGTGCATGTATATTATATATTTACAGGAGAAAAGTGCAGAAAAGAAAAGGATTTCTCCAGTTAAGTTCTATATACTTCATACTTTCTTTTGAGACATTTCACAGCCTTTTTTCTGTCACATACGAAGCATACCTCAAAGAGATAAGTGTCACGGGGCGACTGTTGGGAAGCGTATCTGTAACCGGAAGGTCGCCGGTTCGATCCCCGGGCTCTCTGTCCTGGTCGTTGTGTCCTTGGGCAAGACACTTTACCCTACTGCCTACTGGTGTTGGCCAGAGGGGCCGATGGTGCGATATGGCAGCCTCGCTTCTGTCAGTCTGCCCCAGGGCAGCTGTGGCTACAACTGTAGCTTGCCTCCACCAGTGTGTGAATGTGAGAGTGAATGAATAGTGGCATTGTAAAGCGCTTTGGGTGCCTTGAAAAGCGCTATATAAATCCAATCCATTATCATTATTATTATCATAACTCGGAAAATAGAGAAATGGACTCGTGAGAGGAGACTCATTATCATCACTTCCTACCTTCCATTGTGATTCCTCCATCCTCCATTCACTCTAAACAACCTTCAGTTTCTGTTTGCATCTCCCTCTTTCCCCTTCATTAGAGACTTAATTGTTGGCCTTGTTTTAGCCCACATTTCACCAGAATGTCAATAACAGCTGTTTTGTGAAAGCCGCTGGCATCTCACAGATACGTAGAAGGTGTTCTTTGGCGTTTGGCTGTACGGCTGTGATCGTTGCAATGAAGTTAAACACACTGGGCGAGTGTAATTCCTCAACGCGATGGATTACTGATTTGAAGTGCCGTACTCTGAACATAACCAAGTAGTTTGTAGTACTTTTGTCTTGGTTAAATATTTTCCCTGCTGATTCATCAAAGGAAACTGCTCTTTTCTATGATGGCAATCCCTTCGGATTCTGATTGATAGAAGGGCAACTTTTTGATCCCTGCTATAAGAATATGCTGTTCCAAACACTATTAAACATTCTCCTCAAGCTTCCCTCGTCCCTTCTTTGCTGTACATTTAAGAGGAGTAGCTGGCAGGTAATTACATTCGCCTAAAGATCTTTATCCTGGTGTAAGTGTGATAGAGTCTCAAGTTAAGGTGGCTGTTTAAAGATCATTTACGACACACTTGTCATGTCACCACCGCAGAATCCGTGAACATGATTTGTTACACAAATGTGTAATTTTTTTCAATTTTTTTTTTTTTTTTTGCACAGACAAGCTCAGTCTTCAACACACGCATAATCACTTGCACTTTGCTTCACCCCACAATTACAGAAACAGCCACTTCAGGCAATTTGAAAGCAGCCACAATAAACGAAGGTGTTTACATCATCAGAACACTTTTCCCCTTCAGGAGAAAAGAAGAGAGGAAATTAGTGTCGTTCTTCACATGTCAAGATTAAAGAGCGCTGACTTGAGTAAACACTGCCTTCTCATGTATACTGATGGAGACCCTCTTTGGGCTTACTAAAGGCATGTTATTACACGTAAACAAGTTAAGTCAGTGGATACTCAGTAAGTGTGCGTTAAGAAACAAACAGTGGGTTTTGGCTTGTTTGACATGACAGGCCTGCATAGGGAGAATAGTGGGAAAACTCTGTGCAACAGTGTGGTAAAGCAGACCAGACAAATGGCAAATTACTGCATGTTCGGCTTTATATCACCTGAAACGCAGTACAGACAAACACTGCTGCAGCAAGGGTGTGCTGTTAACTGGCTTCTGCTTAGTTGCAAAGCTTTAAACTGAATTTGATTCAACAAAGCTTTGAATTTTTGGCTTGCTTTTCATTTCTCCCAGCTCTGAAAAACAAACAATGTATGCTGCATTGTTCCTGTGTAACACTGGGCTGCCAGCACCCCTGTTTTATTTACAGCTATAAAAAAAACCATATGTTTTCCAGAAACCGATAGCAACTGGGACTTGTTTACTTACATTAGAAGATATTAGTGCAAACTACCTTCATTAGTCATCAGTGTACATTCTTAATCTTCTAAAGAGCAGCTCATATACCTGGCTGTCTAGAAGCTTCCACTCATATCATATACCCAAATGGACTAGTTGGCATAAATTTGTGGACGTTTGGCTCTCACCAGAGATGGGCAGTAACTGTAATCCGATTACTTTTTTCAAGTAACGAGTAAAGAAAGGGATTACTATTGCAAAAACGGTAATTAGATTACCGTTACTTTCCTGTAGGAACGCTGCGTTACTGCGTTACTAAGACCGTGATTTTTTTGCGAGAATGTCTCATGACAGTGACGTAAGCGAGTGCGACGTTAGTGACAACAGCTGTGTGCAGATCAACAATGGATCATATATCGAGTGGGGAGAGAGTATGAGCGTGCAGCGTTTAAAGTGTGGAAGTACTGACCTTACTTTGAGTTTGATTCCATAAAAAGTGACAAAAACATTAGCGTCTGTTGTGCGTGGGAAGAAAACTTCTTTTTACAGTGAAAAAACCCCTAAACTTCCAAGCAAGCACCGAGTGCGCAACGATGCAATGGGAAACTCAGAGAGAAACTCGTGGATTCTTCAACTGACCGCTGCGGCACACCTGCACCAGGGCAAACCTCCCCCTACCCCACTCCTGCTTTACAGGTGAAAATAGAGCAACAGGACCGCTGAGTCTTTGATTTTATTTATTTTCTGCTGTGTTTCACTTGCATCTATTTGAAAGAGTGAGTGTAAACACACAAAAGATATTTTATTTTATCTGCTGGAATGTGCAGAAAATAGGTTTAAATATTAAACTAATTTCTTCCAGTCAGAGAATGTTGCATATAATTAAATTTTTGCTTGATGCATAAAGTTAAAAGATTAAAACTGATAAAACAAGTTTTAAAAAGAGACTTTTCCATTTGATTACATTTTGTATGATGGATTATGCAGAAAAAGTAGAACTGGGCTAAAAGATCTATTTCTTTATCACCTATTCAGGTTGTAAATCGTGTTTTTAAAAAGTAACTGAGTAACTAAGTAATTAATTACTTTTGAAAATAAGTAATCAGTAAAGTAACAGGATTACTTTTTTGGGGAAGTAATCAGTAATTAGTTACCGATTGCTTTTTTCAAGTAACTTAACCAACACTGGCTCTCACATACTTTTATATGAATGTGAGTAAAATATGCTTGGAAAAGATGGATGTGAACATCGATGCAAAGTGATAGAAAAGAGATCTGACAATGTTGACAAGAATGAAATGAATATTCAGGTGCGATTGTTTTCTCCTCAACATTTCACACAAACTGAACGCTGACACGTTATCACATTTCTATTTAAGATGATATTTAAGATGAGTCTCCACCAACAGCTTAGGGAGATATCTGCCTTTTTAGCTGCTACTTGTTCACTATAATCTTGCTGCTTAAATCACCCATTTCTGAAGCTTTTGGAATATTTGCCATCCACTGACCAAATTTGGCTGTCGAGGTGGATTACTCAGCCATCATCTATAGAAACCTCTGCCCATCTACCGACTGAAAGGGTGCACACACATGTAGAGCTGCAAAATAGGGCTTATTTGCAGTAAAAAACATCTTATTGTGTATTAACTGCATTAAATACGTTCCAGAGTGCATACCACAAACACGTTTGAGAATGTTTAACTCTTCGACACGGCCTGAACTTTCTTATATAAACCTTTATCACCTTTATGCATTGAATGATTTGACATACCTCAGCCTTTTTTGACTTCATCCTTGTCTTTTATCCTGTAAGATCAGCTTCTTGACAGCCATTCTTCCACTGAGATCTACACTACATGGTCCAACTGAAGGGTCACATGCATCTTTCAGGTCCTGTGTCAGCAGTTTGCTAGTTTTTTTTTCTTCCTATTTCTTAAGGACATGACAATACTAGCAGTATTTCAGATACCATTCATCTGCTGTTTATATACTATTTTCCTTCACCTCTTCTTTTGTCCTCCACTTGCACAGATTCCTCAAAATTTTAAGAATGCACTACACACCATGCCATGAAATACCATGCCAAATTTCTGACTAAAATCTCTTCAGGAATCACCTTGGTGCAAAAATACAACCGTATAACCGTTTTAGCTTTGGCATTTTTGTATATTCACCTAAAGAGGTGGGAACAAATTACGAGTTTCTGTGACAGGCTGAGAGTTACAAAGTGCCTAAAGATACCGTTTTGCTCGTCTCTTACGCGTAGACGTTAAGGTGCTTTTTTTCTGCTTGAATGATTCATGGGTGAATGCCAAGTGGCTTGACAAGCAAATAGCAAAAAGGAAAAAAAAAAAGCATTCTTGTAAAATGGTCAGGTACAAGGACTGAAAGGGAAATGAGTAAAAAGGCATTTAATGTCTAAAGAAAACCCTTGAAAGGCCTTCAGAAACCCTGGAGAACTATTGCTCAAGACCACTTTAAAAAAAAAACTACAAAAATTCAGGCTCCTTGGACACAAGATTAAAGAAATTAGGGATAGCTCAAGACCTTTCCACAGTATTGTATAGCCATGTGGTGGTTGAAGAGGCCACATCTTTTGTCAAGTATAACTTTAAGTCTTAATACAATTGAAACAAGTGAGATCATCATCACAAGTGACCGCTTTCCACTTACAGCCTTTTGGACTATCTGCTGAAAAATGCTTTATTATGTGTGTGAGGAAGAGTCCCTGCTCACTTTGCTGTTCATTATAACGGAATAAAAGTTAGCACGTCTCTCCTCCACAGCTAGTCAGTAAATTTCTATGTAAATCACCTCATTACTTCAGTAAATCCCAAATCCTTCCCCTTTAAAGAAACTTGTGCCAAAATATAGCACCACGAGAATTATTACACTTACTTTTGTGTGCTAAACATTAGACTTAGTTCATGACCACAAGAGAGAAATCGCGTCAGTGCTGATGCCATGCAAGAATCATGCAAACTCTCAGCCTAAGAACATTTCTTATGTGTGAGCCGACGTCGCACGACAGTGACATTTTGTACACTCTCTGAGGAATAAGTGGGCAAAAATGAGATGCCACTATGATTAATAACCCTAAAAATTTATGCACACAGTAGACTTCAGGTGGCAACAATATGAATTCTATCAAGCGAACAATGACAAAGTTTAGCAATTTTGGCTCCAAGGGTGCAGTCATGCACAACGTCAGGTAGCCAATTTGCAGCAAATGCATGTATAGGCATTCGACTCCCAGTAATCATGTAGAGCTTCCTTCAAAACAAAACTGCAATCAAAGAGGATTCATAAGTGTGTGCAAGACAGTCATCATTTGTGTGTGTGTTTACTTGCAGAGTGATGACTGTGTATTTTTGTGTGTGCGGTACCTGCCTGCCTCCTTCAGTATTTTCCATCAGGCTGTGTGCTGTCAAGCTGTGTTGTATAGCGTGGAACCATTCGATCAGTCTCAGGGAATAGAGTGTGTGTCTGCAGCGCGGCTATGGCCACCACTCTTCTCCCAGGAGTCAGTTCACTTTAATTGAAACTCCACTGAAACACAAGCCCGGGCAGTACAGTAGCTCACACAACACCGTTATCTGCAGCATCTCTGTCTCCCCATAGAAATAGAATTAGACTGACAGCCCCTGGCCTGGAGACCTGCTTTGTGACCAACACACACACACAGGCAAACACACACACACACTGACAAAAACCACTCTGTCTTGCACCAAAATAAATTCACATACAAAACACAGTAACACAGTAACAAAGACAAAGGTGAAAGCACATACACACACACACACACATGCGCACACACCATCATATAAACACACTCACAAAAACAGTGTGCTGGAGTGGCTGTGGCTCTCTATCAACCAAGAAATCTCATATTGGTCTGCACTATATTGGTCTGAGCTGCCACGGAGGAGAAAAGAGAACACGGAGGAGGAGATGATGGAAAATAGAAGGATGAATTGAAGCAGAGTGAGCGATGGGAATGAGACAAGAGAGCAGAAACAGAGGAGAGAAAGAAGGCGACATTAAAGGAGACCAGAGATGGGAAACGAGTACACAGATGGCGGGTGTGTGGAGAGAAAATGAATAGTTACCTTCTTTCTGGGCTTCGCTATGCCTCCTTCTTTGAATTGGGTTCAGGCTAAAGTTTAAGAGCTAATGACTGTTTAAGCCTGTTAATGAAACCATGGGATGCAGATTTCTCACACAATATAAGTAACTGAATAAATAAATGAATAATGTCAGAAGAACCTTTAACTACCATAGCTGCCCAGGAAATATGTAATTCATAAATAGATAATTATGTGTATAGGAAATATTTTTACTGTGTTGTTAACTGTCTCGTAGCAGGAATATGTATATTATATATACAGATATGCAGATAGGGATGATCGTGTCTCAAGAGTTGGCAGTTTGTCTTATAATCGGAAGGTTGCCGGTTCGAGCCCCAGCTCCGACAGTCTTGGTCGTTGTGTCCTTGAGCAAGACACTTCACCCGTTGCCTACTGGTGGTGGTCAGAGGGCCCGGTGGCGCCAGTGTCCGGCAGCCTCGCCTCTGTCAGTGCGCCCCAGTGCAGCTGTGGCTACAACTGTAGCTTGCCATCACCAGTGTGTGTGAACGGGTGGATGACTGAATGTAGTGTAAAGCACTTTGGGGTCCTTAGGGACTAAGTAAAGCGCTATACAAATACAGGCCATTTACCATATATGTAGCCACAACTCATGCTTTGCAGATCTACTCTGTTAATAGAAACCTTTGATAACACTGTGGCTATTTGTTGTGTTTGCAAATAATTGTCACGGTTATTGAGGATAACCTCAATAACAGTTGAAAAACTTTTGTTTGTCCTAATAATTGGTCATCTGCCCCACATAATAGATTGTTTTTGGTCATGAAACAAAGGCTAAATGCGTATGAATATAATCCTATTAGAATATGTGGGCTGACTTATATCATGATGAATATCATGATATGAATATGAACATCAACTGCATCAGTTGAAGTGTATGGATGGCTACCTATCTATCTACCTTCATCCCTGCCTATTAGCTTGAACACTCATCATCACGGGGGTTTCTTTGTAATCTCGAAACACAGATGTGTGTAGTTTGGCTTGAATGTGCAGAAATCACAAGTACTGTACTACTGGTAATGTAGCAATGATCTTGTGAGAAGAAAAAGGTGCGTTTCTTAGCCGGCATATCACCATAGCTAAAAACTGAATGAAAATTTTCCATAATTTTATTATATTTAGACTGAAAAATTGGTCATGAAACAAAAGGCTAAATGCGTATGAATATAATCCTATTAGAATATGTGGGCTGACTTATATCATGATGAATATGTGGATAAACGATGGCTTTTGGTAAATGTTTCCTTTGTTAAAAAGGAAAGCAGAGTTCACTACGTTGTTATCCACTTTTCTAAACAACATGTAAGAATGTTACAGATTTGTGGGCATGTTTTGCTCATCGTAGATCAGCTTTCATTGATTTGTTATGCTTTTTGATTCCTCTCTCTCTCTCTCTAAAAAAAAAAAGAGCAATACAAAAAAGAAAAAGAAGAAGTGAACTATCAAATATTAATTCGCCTCTAAACCCTTTGCCAGTTGTCTTGATCCACACCATGATCTGAGCTTCTGCAAGACAGGGTCACATGGTACCAAGCAGCAACAACATTTTGAGAGGGTACTTCATCACCCTTTCCCAATTTAAAATTTCACACCGTTTGCTAATGCATCCCCACCATTAAGGACCGCATAATGAGCAGCAGGACACTGTTTAGCATGCGGTAAACACCTGCTTGGCCCCAAATCATATTTCACTCTTTCTCATCGTCAGCAGCTCTTACAGAGATAGTGTAGAAGCTGAGCTGTAGAGGACAGGAGGAGCAAGAGGGGCTATTTGTATTCTACTAATCCTCCAGTACAGTGCTGCAGAGGGTAATGGGGGTTAACATGACTTTCACTTAAAAACTCCCTGCTCTCAGGGAGATTCTTAGGGGTGAGAGGAAGGTGCACCTCCAGATACAAACCCTTCCAGTGACATGCTCACCTGAGGACTGCCGAAACTCTTTGATGGGGTCGTGAAACTAGGTGAATTCGCCCATCGGAGACAGTGGATGGCAAAAGTCAAGACAAGGGAAAATTACAGTGGAAGGGGAAGGGCACATGTGGTCGTGGTAAACCATAATTGTGTCATTGGTCTGTTAATGATGCTTTCGTGAAGGCACTAGAGCATAAGCACACACGTATGCAAATGTTTCCAGCAATACACACAAATCTAACTTTGCTGTAGTTCAGTATTTGTGTAATGGGAGTAACTACCAACAGTGAGGTTTCTTGTGTTTTTTTATTGATTTAAGCACACATTTTAACTACATTTCAAAAGTTTGTGTTTAAGTCTTTCTAAATGCATTTCACAGCTATATAATATGTTGGCTACTACAATTTACTACTAATGACTCGGTATAAACTGCTCCCTCAGTCACAAGGGGTCACCATAGTAGAAGGAGGTGCAAATTGGATTTGGTTGAGATTTCTTCGTGGGATTTGTGTCTCTTCCCAGCCTCAAATTGAGAATCTTTTGCATGTTAGGTAAACGTTAACCACTACACTCTGAGCAGACTGTTCTCACTCCTGAGATGTAATATACTGACGATTTGTCACATCCCGAGGCGTTCCATGGGAATGCAAAAGCTGACCTTCCACGTTCCAATGCTACGCGGCGGGTTGTGGATGAAGTCCAGTAGAATGACAGTCCCGCGGTAATAGACGTTCCAGCCATGTATTACCGCCCTAACCCTAATTTAAGCAAAATAAACATACATGTGTAGATTCCAGCGATGTATTACCGCCCTAACCCTAACCCTAACCTTAACCACCACTTTAATGACGCTGACGTGTTTTCCAAAGCGATTTAAGCAAAATAAACGTACATGTGTAGATTCATTCCAACCGGTTCTCATGTTTCCTCATTTTTCCGATCTCGTAAAAACGTGGCGTGTTGGGCCGATTATACTGCCGATTTGTCACCTAGCGTAAAATGTTACGCTTTAGGAGTGAGAACGTGTTGCTCTGAGCCCTCTTCACGATCCCTCTTCTACACTTGCCCACACAATCTGAGCCTTGTCTCTCGAACCTTGTCTCCAAAACGCTCAACCCGAGCTGTCCCTCTGACGTCTTCATTTTAAATCTCGTCAGTTCTGCTCGCTCCCAATAAAGTCTTTGCTTGCCATGTCCAGCTTGGCCTCCTTTTGTCAGAGCCACTGAGTAACATCACCTCCCCAGCTATATGAAGATGCTGCTTAAACATACTCTATATATGTTTGTGTATTTACTTCATCCATTTCTTCAGTCAAAGCAGAATGCTTCTCTTCTTTTCGTTACAGGGTGCTTCTACACTGAGCTTCTACATTTCCCTAACTAGACTCCTGTCTGAGTCTATATACAGTATTTACACAGTGAGGTCTTCATCAATTAATCATCAATCCACTCATCTATTTCATGACTGTTTTTTCATGTTTTGCCTATTCTGCTCATAGCTGCATGCCTGGTTGCCAAGCAGAGTTCATTCATACTTAGAGGTATGTTAAGCATTTCCAATTCATCTATTCATTTGTATTATATCTAGTACCTATAGTGAGGGCACTGCATCCATTATATCTTTTATTAAATATAAAGTAATATGAGATGCAAAAGCATGACTGTGGCAAAGACCAAAATCTAGATGAATGCAGAAAAAGCACCTGTTGCTGCACATACATTTGTAAATTACTAATGCTGAATGCATAGAACATTTCCTCTCTAAATCATATGTTAGTCTTACATTTGCATATCCCATTTGCAGATCATACAGCAGCTTTACATTCTGAATCCATTGAGTGGAAAAAGATTTGACCTGAGGCTTGCAGTGCATCCATAAGGTTCATAAAGAAAACATTATCTCTAAGAGAACATGAAGTTCCAGTGCTTTAACTGAAAAGATGTGTTCACATGTTAACGCAGTCTGGTTTTTTTTGAGGCGTTTCAAGGCAGTTATGCTGTAAAATATTATTGTAACCACCCATTATTAATGGATATTATTCAAAAATTATTTCAAAATATATTTTCGCTAGAGTATATCAATTGAAGCTACACATTTCAAACTACACACTTCTTCTTGAGGTCAGGCCCCATGGTTTGTAAGCATTCACTCTGCTGAAGTATCCTTGAGCAAAGCAGTTAACAGCTGCTAGCTTATATTCTCTGTGTTACCCTGGACTCTGACAGTGTTGAGTGAAAATTATTTTTCTATAAGCCAAAGAAATCTAAAACATTATTGTACACTAAGCACTAGTGGTGCAACGGATCAAAAATCTCACGGTTCGGATCGGATCACGGTTTTAAGTCATGGATTGGATCAATTTTCGGATCAGCAAAAAAAGAAAAAGACAAAAATGTAACATTTACTTATTCACTTGTTAAGGTATTTTTTGCCTGTTAAAAACAATCAACTCAAGACTCATTCCACGCAATTATTAAAAATAATTGATGATACAATATAGGGCAGTGTAGGGCTTTGTATCTACCACTCAATTCAATTTTATTCATAAAGCGCCAAATCACAACAACAGTCGCCTCAAGGCGCTTTATATTGTAAGGTAGAGCCTACAATAATACATACCGCTCATTATATTGCACTCCGCTGTGATACAATGAACTGTCACGGTCACGTAGCTTTCCGTTGACCTGGAGCTCCACCCATTTTTAGAAGTTAGAGCAACAGAAGATGCCTGGTACAGTTCAGCCATAACTTAAATCTTTTCCTGCTCATACATGCTTGGAACGATCTTGCCACTAAAGTGGACGTGCAACGGGATATCATAGTGTGGCTCAAGCACGTTCATCATAGTTTAAACTCCTTGTTTTGCACAATGGAATATCCGTCTCCCGTCTGCAGCTAAACACCCCAGTAGCTTTTGTGATAGCTTTAGCCCGGTCGGACTGGGCAGCAAAGGGCTGCTTAAATACCGCAAACTCCTCTGCTCCTCCACTTGGACCGCTAGCGCTGGCCATAACTATCGCTTGACAGACCCACCACGCGCACCATACACATACTTTTTTTCTTCTTTTTCGAATCTTCCAATCACGTGCGTACCGAACCGTGGAGTGGGATCGGTTCGGATTACGGATCAACCGTGATCCGTTGCACCACTACTAAGCACTTTTATTCACTGACTTCTATTTAAGGCGACTGGACATCTGGCACAAGATATTTCTAACAAATCAACTAATGTTATCTGCTTTGCAAGATCAATATATTTAGAATAGGTCACTAATCTAAGTCACTAAACTTGCTTTTTGTGATCTATAAAGTTCAAACAATTTTTATTTATGGTAAATGGCCTGTATTTATACAGCGCTTTTACTAGTCCCTAAGGACTCCAAAGCGCTTTACACATCCAGTCATCCACCCATTCACGCACACATTCACACACTGGTGATGGCAAGCTACATTGTAGCCACAGCCACCCTGGGGCTTATGTCCTTTAAGTCAACTTGCCTGCCTCTTCGAACCACATGTGTGTGGGGTTTCTCTGCTCACAGTCAAAGCTGGGTGACTGACATTATATTAGGAAAACCTAATAAGAACAAAATTAGCAGCTCTGACTTGGCCTTTTGATAAAGTTGCACATCACACCAGTCAGCATTAGCTGAGAGTGTTTCATTTGCCGAACAAAGAGTCTTAACGTTAGATTAACTGATGATTCTGGTTTGGCTATAGGTAGGTGTTTCTCTCTCTGTTAGCCCATGGTGCACCTCTCGCCCCATAGGAGCTGGGACGTCATCCTCATTCTAGATGCTGGTTATTTGGTTAGAAGTGAAAACATACTCTTTGAACATATAATACGTGTTTTAGCTAAAGGTTCAAACAGCTGGGGCTTATGGAAGATGAAACAAGTTTCCTTAATGGGGAAAAAAAACCAGGAACAATTTCTTTATATTATTAAATTACATGTCTGCTACACTGATCATTAACTGGTGCAGACTTTTTGACAAGACCTCATTTACAAAAGTCACAGTTTTATACAACTGAGCTGTAAGCGCCTGCACTTTTTACTAAACCTTTTATATTCTAATTAGGTAGCTATGCTGTAAGTTAGCACTTCTGATAAAATCGCAGTCTTTGGACAAGGAAAATTAATTTTGTTAATTAATGTTAATGGAAATTTACCAAAAAAGAAAACGTTTTTGGTGATAAATCGCATCTGTTATCCCCTCAGACCATCTGTAGTCTGTTGTAATGTAAGATGTGCTGTGTTAGAAATGTGTTCCAACAATAAGGAGGGACAGTAGAGTTGCTGAGTATATGACAGAAAGATAAATATAATCTGTGATTTCATGCACATATACTGTATGCTTAGTGTGCCAGTTTTGCACACTGACTTTACTTCATCATTTGAGCAGTTCTTATTGGGAAAAGAACAGTAAAGCAGTTACACAAGCAAAGGCTGAACTTTCTTTAACCTTGCTCCACTTGATTGCTTAGACCATAGAAAAATAAAATGAGGACCATAGTGGACTACGCGGCCTCAAAGAGCCCTCAGGAGGGTTTAAAATACTTTTAAAATTAAACATTGTCTGCAGACATTCATTAAAATGAGAGCAATGTCAAAAGAACAAGGCAACTGATGTGACTCAAAGACTGAAAAGGTTGTTTTCAGAGTGTCAGGTTGGCTTCAAAGAGACATACATTTAAAAACGGTTAGTGAGAAGGTTTAAATGAGAAGAAAAAATATTCTCCTTCCCAAAAATGAAGAATACAAAAAGTATTCCACTACGAACTATGAACCAACTTCTCAGATAAATGGCACCATAGTTTAAAAATACCGAACATCCACATGGAGCCTTTTATTCCTACTTTCTGCAACTCAGGATGCCACTGGGGAAAGTATCTGCAGGTATTTTCCTCAATGCTTCATCTTCTTCACTCTCTGTGGTCTGGTGAACCCCTAAGGTGCGCAAAAGTAGTCGTATGTCAGGCAATTTTCCGACAGACTTTGTGAAACTACCAGGTAGAAATGAACAACATCTTCTGGAACAACATTTAAACTGAGGTTAAACTGAAAACTGAACTTTTCTGTTCTCATAACAAGGAATAATTTGCTTGCATTGTTTCTTTTATTCCTCATCCAATCTTCAAACATACAGATAATTCTTTATTCTATAAGTTTGTGCCTGTAGGTCAGCTGCAAGCTGTGCAGAAGTTCTGCAAAGTAAAGGCAAGATACGTACTTCGGCCACCTTCTTCACTTGGGAACGTCAGCATATTCTAATTATGTTAGCCCGCTCTTCCTAGTTGCATGGCCTTGCTTTCCAATGAGTCACTGTTAATCCCATTTTTTGCTACTTAAATATATATATAAAAAATCGGTCTCTAGCATGCAGCCTGAAAAATAGCAGGGGACCTGCGCTCAATATCTTTGTCCAATAGTATTGTAATTGTGTGGGGCTAAGGTGGCGGGAGCACAGCGCCTTGGTTTGGATACTGCCTGGTTAGATTTCCCTTGAGTCTGATGCAGTGTAAGTAGTCTCTCAAGGTCTCTCTTGCTCACATGTGTCTGTCCCCTCCTCTCTATTTAACTGTCTCTCTGCCTCCGTCTGGCTGTCGCACCCACTGCGCCATGGGAGAGAAAAAAGCATGTCTGTCACAAAGCAAAAGGAAGAGAGACAGTAGCACAAAACAAAAAAAAGTGTGAAACCATGTACTGTACCAGGTACTGATTTGACTTTAGTAATCTGGTTCATGGACAGCTCTGTAACCGATTTAATCACTCACTTCCCACACCTTGATATCTCCCCTCTTTTTGCCTTTTTGCCACTGGGTTTCTCTTCTTGTCTTGGCCTCTTTACTTTTCTCCCTCTCTGACTCTGTTCATTTACACTTGGCAGGAGAGCGAACGGATGGCCCTTAATTCTTCTGCTGCAGCCTGGACGAGCTGGCTGGAGACACGAGGCCATTTTGAGAAATAGGATTAAGGGGGAAAAAGTTCAAAAGTACAAGAGGGGAATAGGACAGCGAGTGACAGCGAGAGGGAGAAAGCCGAGGAAGGGGATTATGAAAAAGAGATGGAATGCGTGGGAAGTCTGACACGTCATCTCGTGTTCTCTCGCAGAAGGTGAAAAATGTTGTGTAAAGATGGGAGAGTGTGACAGACTGGCTTTAAGTCCCTGCGCTGCACTGCCTGTGCTGCAAATATGGAGGTGATGAATAAGGCAGCGTTGTTGGCTGCTAGTCAGAATTAAACTATGCAGTTGGAAACTTTAATTTTGACACAGGCCACATATTTGGTAAGCCCAACTTTTGATTGGCTAATGCATCTTAATAGCTTTAGAGGTATAAAAGGTTGGGTGATGTTTGTAGTTTGAGAAAGACAATGTATATATATGTGTGTGTGTGTGTGTGTATAAATGATGACCTCTTGTCGTAAAATGGTTCACTGCGATGAACTTTGAAGCATCTGTCTGACATTTTCCCAGCGTTCCCATGTGATGGTAAACAAGAATGGATAGCATCCAGGGCTGAACATAATAACAGCAGATGACTGCCATCTTTCTCGGTGGCGTGTGAGAGATGTGCATTTCCGTTGCTCAATTTGTCAAACGATCGCATTCCCATTCTGGTAAAAATGACTAAAAATAGTTCAGTTCAAGTCATCAATAACATTAAAAACTCAGTGACAAAAAGGGAAAATGAGGAAATATGATTAAAGCCAGACAGCTTCATTAAAAACAATCATTCAAGTCTACATCCATCCAGTGGTGCAGATGAATGTACAGAGGAGCATCTGTGTTGTTTAATATGTAAACGTTTGAAATGTAGCTATTAGAAACAACATCATCCGTCAGTTATTGTTTCAGTGTTTGAAATTCAGTCTGATATTACAGAGGATTATGTTTTTCTTTTTTCTGCTCTTCTCCAGAGCTTTTAACAAGGTGGGAGTAAAGCAAACCGCTTTCCTCCACCTCCCACTCTCTTCTCCTACATTACTTTCCTTCCTTTTGAGACAAATAACCAGATTAATATTTCAGAATAAAGAAAATCTAACAATGTTGATATGAAAACTTATTTTATGTTTAATTATTCTGTGACAATAAATCTGTATAGAATTAGCGATGCTTACAGGATCCGTGAGGCGGGTGGGCAAGACCTTCATCACCGCTCATATTCCAGTGGACCAGCAAATGTGGGTGCAGCTGGGCAATGATAATATCCCATGTAGCCACAATCATTAGATAAGCAATTGCACTTACACAGCACATTTTAATTTTGAATTACAATAAACTCGCCTGTAAGTCTCACCTTTTAATAACCTGGGAAATTATGAGTGAGAGAATCATAACCAGCTTTTCAGTCCAACACCTTAATTACACCAGCCTTGCTTTTCCATCATCTGTCAGAGACACTACCAGAGGGCACACACACACACACACACACACACACACACACACACACTCACAGACGATGTAAAATGTAATTGTGAGGCACTAGATTGGACTCAGCAGACGTGTTTAAAATGTGTAAGAATAGTATCATGTGGTTGAATGCAGGGTCTCTGTTTATCTGATTTAAATATCCTTTAATTTACAGCCAACTGTTAGGAACAGGACATTTATAAGTATAAATTTCATGAGCATCACCACTACAGCCTCAAACCAGCACTGTGGCAACAAATCTTGAAGCATGTTACATTTAGAAATGCATGAAACAGAAGATCAGCACGGAGCACAGATAATGTGTTTCCAAGCCTGGGAAAGAAAACGTGTATTTTGTTCATGTTTTTCACCAAAATATGACCAAAATAGTTTTTGTGAAAATCTGTGAACAAAAATAAAATGACAGTGTTATTCTGTAGCAGTTGTTTAAGAAGTTTCCACTTGGTAACGATATTAAGTGCACTGCAGCAGGAACTGTTCAAAGCCATTTTTAAAGCTCACAGGAGGAAGCATATGGATGTCACTTACTTCTTTACAGCTAAATACCCTTTATGCAAATGTGCAGGTTCTTGCATTAATTTGAGAGAAAACAGGATTAGAGCCAGGCACCACTCCCACACTGACAATCTTTAAGGGCCGCTATCAAATGATAGATTCATTGTCATTATTGTTTTTGTAAATACATGGTTTGCAAAAGAATTTTGGAAATAACATGCAATATGCTTCATTATGGCTGAGGGGTACATAAAACGAGGATTAGCTATGAAATGTAGCCAGTTTTTATTTATTCAGAAAATACAAAACTAAATATAAACTTAGACAAAATGTGAAATTGTTATATCCCTACGGAGAGGAAACCAGGTCAGCAATCTAAGATTAACATTCTTATTCAGAAAAACTGAAAGCCTACTCCTGTGGGTCCACTTCCCCCCTCCCACAAAAAAAACCCGATGCACAGATAAACAATGCAGTCAACAAAGCAAACGGTGACTCACTCACACCCACATGTCAGTTACCTTCGCGCAGTTCATGTGACGGGGCGGCATCGTTGCTTCAGAGGAACCTTTTACTCTGCAAGGGTTAGCGAGTGTGATGTAGGTGTAAAAACAGATGATGCTGCACCAGTGAAGTTTGTGTCAAACACTTAGCAAACAGAGCATGTTGTGTGCCAGTCAATATGAAACTTGCACAGGTCAAACCGATGTCGGGTTTATGCAATCTCAGCCTGTGCTGCTAATTCCCATAAAAGCTGGATAGAGCATCTCTTCAGGGTACCAGGAAGCAATGTGTGATGTCTAACAGATGGATGAAAGTCACCATGCCCTTCTTTGTGTTTTCCCCCCCATGCAAAAAATTCAAAGTTGCAATGCCCTGTAACTTCTGTCACACTGATAATGCTAAGCCTGTTCTGGTTTCCACAGTAGTCTATTTAATAATGATGATGTCCTCTCTTTGTGCGGTCAGTGCAACTCACATATTATTGATGTAGTCAACACAAAAAACCAGAATGCCCCCGAAAGATCACATAGCAGTTATGGCCTGAGAAAAGCTGCATATTTTCTACTGCAAAGTGTTTGTTAGAGTTAAATAGACAGTGCTGAAATTAAAGGAACTTACATGAGAACTACTTTCAAGTTATAATAGTTAATAATAGGCAAAGAAAAAGCAAAACCAAGAGTTATTATGAATGTTTTCAGCCTCCAGGGTCAAATCAGACTGATGGGGAAAAAAAGGAAAAAACGTGTATTCGGCCTAATATTTCAACTGATGATTTAATGTGTGCATAATGAAAAATAATATATCCCCCATAAATATCTGCTGGGTAGATTTGGTGTCATGCGCCCCAAGTGTGCAGTGTATCATGATATTGCCGTGCCAGGGCAGTAAATGGCTGGCATAGCAGAGCATGGCCTGCCTCATTCTGCGTCTTATGGTTTGCACTTAAAACAGTGACGTGCTATAATTCTGCACTTTCTGCAGCCAAACGCTATAACACTGTGTAGAAAAGGTGGAGGTGGAGATGGGGTTGAGCAAAGCACAGAGGGGAGGAAAACTGTATAAAGAATGAGGGAACGGGCGCAAAGGGTGTGTATGTGTATGCATGCATACACGTGTGCTGTACATTTGTTTTACATCCAAACGCCTTTGTTATAAGCTCACTGCCCGAGGCGGAACAAATGACTGTAAATGGAACTATTAGTGAAACACGGAGGGTGAAAGGAGGAATTCAAATTAAAGTGTTTTCGCTAGCCACTTGCTTTCCTTCAATCTGCATAATTACGGTTAGGACACCAAGCACTTGTGTATGCATGTGTGTGTACATTTGTACATTCAACCAGGCATTAGGGGTCACAGAGGTTTCCTTTGATTTGCCAAGGTTATGAACACCAAGCATGTTTCCTTTCATTATCACCACAGGAGCTGTTTTAATTACAAAGGAGGGAAAGCTGATGTGGAAGCCATTCTTTCATGTTTAGTGCCTTCATCGTCCAGCTGCGCACAGATTCACAATCAATATAAAACAATGATGATATTTAAGTTAGAAATGACACCTGTGCTAAAATTAGAGGTTTGTATCAGCTCAATAAAAAAGAAATCACTACATAAATGCATGAACGTGGATTCAGAGTGCTGTGAAAAAGTATTTGCCCCCTTCCTGATTTCTCTTTTTACTGTTATTATTCTGTTTTTTGTTGGATTTCCTTTATTAAGGGAGAAAAAGCTGTCCAAACCAAGCCCGATGTGAAAAACCATAAATTAACTGTCATTAATCAAAAGTTTTGGAAAGCTGAGTTTAGTTAGTTCATCCCTGAATGCCGCAGAAATGTGGTGAGGTCATTTTAAATAAATTATTGGAATTAAAGTTAAAATGATGCTGTTTCTTGCTTCAGGAACTGCGTCTGAACTACGATGTCTCACCACTATGTCACAATGTGTCAGAGTAATGGAAGAAACTTGAGGTAGGTGGTAAAACAGGAAAACAGACACATTTTTTCTATCTGATTTAAATGTTGACTTTCAGCTTTAATTCCAAGGGTTTGACAAAAATATTGAAGCTGTTTAGAAATTATAGCCATTATTGTACACACTCCCCTATTTTTAAAGTTTTAAAACTAATTGGATGGTTGACTGACAAGCAGTTTCATGGCTGGTTGACGCCCGTTTCCTTGTTCTTTCATGACAAGCTGGTGTAATAAAACTGTCATCCATATTGATCCTAAGTGTAGAACTTGCATTGGGTAGCTGTTCACTAGAACTCTTAATGAGGTCCGAAGAGATGAGGCCATCATTAGAGTGAAAAACTAAATAAACTTATCAGAGAAACAACAAAAAAATTTAACATTCTAAAAAAGAAGGAACGCACTGACCAACTCATCAAAGCTGAAAGTTCACGGATGACACCTAAAGTGAACAATGACATAATCATTAACATGGTTAAGAAAAAAAAAAAACATCTAACGAAGAAGCAAAAAAACCTCCAAAACAGGCAGGTGTATTATTATCATGGTCTAAAATCAGCAGATGTGTAAATACAATTTACAACAAGGTGCAAACCACTCAAGAAGACGGAGGCCAGATTAGATTTAGCCTCTAAAAGAGGCTGCACAGTCGACTGATGGGAGGAGAAAAGCATACTGCATCATCGGTCAAACATGGAAGAGGCAATGTTATGGCATGGGCATGTATGGCTTCCAGGGTCTAGCGTTTATTGACGACATGACTGCTGATAGAAGGAGCAGTTATTAAGTCTACACAGTTAAAACGCTCAGATTCAGCCAAATGTTGCAAAACGGGTTTAACTGCGCTTCCTAGTGCAAATGGATAATGACCCGAAGCAAACTGCAAAAGTAACCCAACAGTTTCTCAAGGTAAAGACATAGGATACATAGCCAAGATAGTCACCTGATATCGACCCAACAAAGCATGCTTTTCAGTTACTGAAGATAGAAGTGAAGGCCGAGAGAAGCTGCTGCAACAAAAGTCTGGCAGTCACAGACTATGAAGAATCTTCATCCAAGTATTATGGCCAATACTTATTTTTAAAATGACGTTAGTTTGTCCAGTTAACTTTGAATGCAGGATTATGAATAGTAATGGGTATAATTCTTAAACCAGTGATGCGATACTTTTTGTACAGGATCAATTTTCTATTGTATAAAAGATGCAATGTTCTCTTCTCCCTCGCTTCTCTTTCACCTCAAATACGTGGGGCTGATGGCTGGCCCCTCCATGAGTCTGGTTCAGCCAGAGGTCTCATCCAGTTAAAAAGGGAGTTTTTCCTCTTCGAGTTACCTAGGGGATCATCTCATCTCCAAGTCGTCTATCTATGTTTTATGCTTTACCTTATAATACTTGCCTTGAGATGATTATCATTGCCATTTCATGGTATATGAAAAACTGAATATAAACGTTTGAACCTGTAAATGTATCACAGTTCTGCAGTGAAGCTACCATTTGTCATCTGATTATTTAGCTTAACTCTGACAAACTTTAGCCATGTATTTTCATCTTCGGAGAGTGACACAGATCTATGTGTTTTAATGCAGACAGAGAGTTTACGGTATACACCTAGCACGGCGTCACAGCTCGAGTTGTGCTGCTGCTTAGCATCATTGTGCTTGTCAGTAAGAAAAAAAAAAGGTATAGCACTCGCAGAGTAAACTTATTATTTACTGTTTCCTAATGCACGGGAATGCAGCCGCAGGTATGAGATGCCTGAAACAATAAATCAAGGTGCCAGCCAGCAGTGGGAAATACTAGGTGTCCCTCATTAATTGAAGCAGTAGCAGCGGCTGGCAGACTGGCTGCACTGGGGCCAGGCCATCCTCGGGTCAGTCTGGACGATAATCAAAAACTATGATTGTATCAGCAATGCCCCTGAAGCACGGTGACTGGCAGGAGGCAAAGGAACACCGAACAGTATCAGGCACAAAATGCAGAAGATTCACTGACAGAAACACTGAGAAAGACAAAAAATACATAAATAGAGAGAAAAAAGGGAATAAAGTAAAGAGAAAACAGCTTTAAGAAATCACAGACCTCCAGTGGGGCAGATGATAAAAGATGTGAAACGCTGATGTGTACACAGAAAGTGTGAAGAGAAAAGAGTGAGCGACAAGGAGTTTGGGATTCATAGCTGGTGTATGAAAGAGCAATGGGGGCGAAAGGTTGGGGGGTGGAGGAAGATCAATCATGTGGAATAGCAAAAAGACCTTTCAACAAACTGGCTTTAATCTTCTGACAATGAAACAAACTGGTCTTGATTTGAAACGTCTTCCTGGGGCGCGAGGGCCCCCGCTTCTAATAGCTCCCCTCTGTGAACAAGCTAAATCTTCAGCGGAGGGCAAGTTCAGCCCAGAACTCGTCTCTCGCTGCACGTACATAACACAGCAGAGGCATGGGAAAGCAAGAAGAAAACCCTACCTGTTCCAAAGAGAGCTTAGTGGGAACATGACCATTTATAAGCAGGGCACTTAATGCTCATATTACTCATGTAGCACCTAAAACACCAAAGTGAAATCAACATAGAGAAAAAAAGATTACATAATGAGAGAGTTCTAAAAAAGCCTCATTTATATTTCATCCCTTAGGCAACCTTTCCTCTAAATATTTATTAAGTAATTAAAATAAAAGTTAAAAGCATCTGAAGCTTTAAGTCCTCTGGTGGTGTTGTGGATAAAAAGCTCACTTACAGTTAGTTCTTTTGAAAATTCTAAGCTTAAACCAATGCCATCTAAAACATATCTGAGGAGTAAAGTACTCTGAAAAAGGGAGCCAGCTATCATGGGATCAATTAATGCTTTGCTTTAACGCTAATGGTGCCACTGGCCACCTTCTACCAATATAATATATACATATATACCCAAAATTGTGGCTGGGTTGTAGGGGGACAATTACTTATTACACTCAATGACTCAAAATCAATTTATAACTTTTCTATAATGTGTTTTTGGGGTTTTTTGGTGATATTCTGTCTTTCATTATTCAACGAGAAATTACCATAAAAATTGAGACTGCCATCTACAATCCAGTTTTTAGATCCCTTCCCAGACGCCTTAATGCCCACTCATATCCTGGACCTTTTGACCTCAGGAAATCACATGATAGGGTGGGGCTAAGTTTCACAATGAGTTCACCTGAAACCATTGCTACACCCGTTTTCACACCTTGGCTTATGTGATTAAGTAGAGGATTAATAGGGGGTCCATGTCCCTCTTGGGAGACACTCTTATAGGGCTTGGATCTGGGACTGTCCACCATTTGAGCTAAGAACTGAAGAAGCTTCTCAGATAAAAGGTGAAAGGATTCAAGTAACTTAAAGAAGTCCAGATGCTTTTCTCTCCAAGCTCCTTAGACTACAATAACCTGGATAGCTGAGAACCTTCACAGACATGTTCCTTTATAAGTAAGCAAACTTCTAAATTCAGCGAGTGAAATAATTATCATCTCCACTGTACATAAATAAAGTCATCAATAGTTTAGGAGTTTCTTTTCTGTTATAAACCTTAATATTGGACAAATTAAGATGTTTAAATGATGAAATGCTAAAGGACCCTGCAGGCAACTTTCATGCAAATCATGCCACTTAAAAAAATACATGCACAAACTAACATTAGCAACTCTGTGATGAAATAAAGTTTATATTTTATACAGTGACACACTCACTGTATGAATAAAATCAGATGATATCCCTTTTAGTTGTTTTGCACTTAGTGTTGCTCGTCTGTACCATTTGCTGCAGACCTTATGGGTCTTTAAGGGTCCAAGCAGCAAAGCTATTGTAATTTTTTATTTTCTTTCTCTTCTTCTCCTCCCTTATGTTCTCTTTTATGTCCTTGCATTGTGTTTGTGAGCATGAAACTTAATCACATCGTCCCAAATTGGAATGTGTGATATCTAACACCCAAACTTATCTTTGGTTAGAATAGAAACACTTAGGCTGTTTTAAAGTTTAAAATCAAACTGTGAAAGACACCCCCAAAAATGAACATATGACATCATCGCCTCAGTTTATGAAAAGGTGTGCAGACAGCCAAGCCTCCCTGATAGCGTGGTTAGTAAACCACCTTCTCTGGCGATACAAATGATGCAAAGACCCAGGGTTTAAACCTTCTCACTAATAATACAGCAGTTTATGCATGTGGTTTACTTTCAAGCGTGCACTAAGATCATCAAATGCTAATAGTTCCAATTCCTGCATTCTGTTGGGATGCTGCTGATTGTTGCCTGTGGCAATTGCTTTCATCATGACCCAAAGTGCAGAAAATGTGCAGTGCACAGGATGGTGCATGTGATGATGTGCTCCGCATTTGGAAGTACAGCTTTCTAGACCTTCCATCAACAGGTAAAATGAAAACTATATATTTTTAAGTTTTAAAGTTTCCACTGAAACGAGTACACAATTACTTTTAATTACTCTGCTCAGAACAAAAAAAAAATGACAAGAAGGAAATAGATAGGCTGACATTTTGGCACGCAATCAAGCATGAAAAGACTAATGGCACCAATTAAAAGTGACGTAGGGTGGGCTGATCACTGTTTCTTACTAAAGGGTTTGATTTAAACTTTTTTTACTCTGCGTTTTAAAGTGGATTACTGTCACTTTTGTGGGGAAAAAGAAGAAGATCAAGTGAAGCACTCTATGGGTGCAACAGCAGTATGCATAAAATCTGTTCCTACAGAAACATATCAGGTCGCATGCATGCATGCTACGAGGCATTTGTACTGTACATTATGCATACTTTCAAAGAAATTGGTACAACACAATGCACATTTTCTGATTGCATTTATATTTCAAAGCATGCAAAACAAAAAAAGAGACCAAAGTCAAGTCGGGCATATTATAAAAGTTTGCTTATTCTTCCACGTGTCCTCCTCTCATTTTAGTAGTAATAGTTTGATAAATGACTGTCTTCTTTTCAGATAATGTCCAATTGCAAACAAGACCTTTTTAAAATACTTTTTGTCACTTTTGTTGTAATAACAATTTCAACCCAAAGTCATTAACAGCTTGCCATCAATCATATCTGCCCCCAGAGTGAGAGATGTTACAATAATAATGGATGATCAGTTGTGATGCTGTACTCTTGCTAAGTACGCCGTCATAAATCCTTGATACACTAACCACGATGCTGTACTGGCGTAATATACATCATTTCCTTTTATGTACCTGCTCGTTGCACCCCATTTCCCTCCAAATGTCCTTGGTATCTCGCTTCCTTTTCACTTGACACCATTCTCTCGATCTCCTTTATGCCTGATGATTTTTCTTTGCATGTCTTTCAGTCTCAGCCCCGGCTTTGCTGTCTATAGACGTTTTCATAAATGCACCTCAGCTCTGAACTGTTCTAGACAAAACCTGACGAAGATGTATGTGGGAATACAAACGTCAAACATAGCTGGAGCAGACATTAAAAACTCTTTAAGGTCCCAGTCACACAGTGACACACTAGAGACCAGACAGCAACCATCTGGCAACCACAGTTTCTGAGGGAAAAATGTTCATTCCATGATCTGTTGGCGAGCAGTTTCTGGAAGTTACTGCACCAACATACTCCTTGATTGATGGTGAATACTGATTTTTTTCATAGTGACCAGCTGGATGCTGACAGTTCTCTTAGCTTGCATGATCGAGGTCTAACCTGCCAGTTTCCCAGTACAAACACTGTGGGCTGTTTACAGTAGCTGTGCCCTAATGAGAATATCACAGGTAATAGTGCATTGAATTTACAGCAGAAGAGGGGGTGTCATGTGTGCTCAAACACATGGAAAGCAATGAGATGCAAGGTAGCAAGCTTTCCAACGATTCCAGCAAATACAACATGAGAACCTCCAACTTTAAAATATTTTAAATGAACATATAAAGCTCTAGATGGTCAGACCCCTGCTTATAGAGCAACTCAGACCTTATCATTGCAACTGACTTTTTAGCTTTACCCATAATTTTTCCTTCATTAGTTGGGCTGTTGTTTGCTTCAGTTTGCATGAATTGAAGTGTTGTATGTTAGTATGAATGTCTGACTATATTATTATTGTATGATTGTGAGTCTGTGTGCTAGAACGTGTTCACTCATCTTGGCTTTTATTTTCAAACTGTGAAGCATTTTGCAAGTGTTCTGTGTTTTGAAAAGTGCTATGCAAATAAAGTTCATATGTTCATACAAATCTCCATACTAGAAACATTTTCAGTATTCCAAATATTTCAGCAGTACTTTGAAAAAGTTACTCTACTACCAGTATAAAGTGCTTAAACCAGAGCACAGGTAAATGGAATACACCTAAATAGCCCTTTCCTACCAAGCTGCTGCTAATGGACCCATTAACCCAAACAGCCATTTATGCTACATAATTTTAATTCAAGCATTGTTCTAATGCATTATGCGCTATCCTCTAAGTAGGCTGGAGACTTTCAACACTGCAGATCCATCTTATTAATAAATTATCACAATTAAAGTACCATGGAACAGAAATACATTAACACATTGTGGTGTCTGTTCTTATAAGGCATTAACCAATGGGCTTAACTCCACACTACCTCAAAGCTGCATAATGGTTGCCTTGACAAACAGTGGGCAAAACAGCTTCTTGAGTGCCATTTTCCTCTTCTCCATTACACATACGCACAGTAAGTCTGGAGCCAGTACTTGGGCATGTTTATGGGTAATGGCTAGTCTCTGAGTAAAGTACGTGTCCTATAGCTATTGATCCAGGTTACTAAGATCATGAGCAAATGCTGGGAAGCTGAAGGCGTGTGCTCAGGAGTCTGGTCTGTCCACGCTGTCTGGGCTCCTGGATGTCCGGAGGTGGTCAGTGAGGCTGGAGGCAGCTGCAGACTAAGTGGAACCAGCCAATGCTGCCAGGCGACCAGTACGATGACTTCCTAATGGCTTCTCATTTTGCTTTAAACTAATGACTGCGGCTGTGCACAGTGAAACCTTACCCGCTACTTCTGGTTTAAAAAGGCATATAAAAGCAAACTATTGAGTGCTTGGGATTCATCATCTGTGGAGGTCATTTTATATAGAGTTGTGATTTCCCACCATCGTACAGTTTACAGAGTACTTCTGCAAGATGCACCAACTTCATTAAGTTTGCATAACTGCTGGCATCCAGACTCTGACAACATTTGGCCTTTGTGGTGCAAGGCCACATCTATACAAATGATATAATGATGGATTAACTCTGTAAATTTTCCCTTACAGCAGTCACGTTACGGGGCAAAAACTACCATAATGCTTTCAAGCCTTACTGGACGTTCGGCAGCCCAGGACTCTCTGGAGACTCTGTCAAAAGTGCAGATCATATCATATGATGTCAGTGGACCTGTCAAAGCAATCTGTTTCCCTCTGCCATGGGTCAGATGGCAGGACACTGAGACACAGACAAGTGCACACACCACATTTGACAAGTGCTGATGCTGTTCCTCGGGCTATTCCACCTTTTCCACCCATTCTCTGTCTTCCTTTGGTTCTGGGTACATCTTTCTTTATTATCTCTCTTTATTCCTTTTCATTTTCTCTTTGTTTCATCCGTTTCCTCACATAATTTGGAATTCCAGCAGTGCCCTCTTTCCTTTAGCTTCATTAAGAGATCTGCACATGTTGTTCATACTTGGCTGCATCCTGCTCTGGTGTCCTTGTGAGCTGGAGTTGGAGGTAAGAGCGGGCTTGGTGCATTTATGCATCTCTTGCTTCACCGAGAGTAAAACTAGATGAAATGAGTTTTGCCTAACCTTGATTCTGCTCAGCTATGTGTGCTTTTTTCCTCACCCCCCAAAAAAAGAAGAAGAAAAAAAAGAAGAAAATAGCCAACTAGCAGTCCAGTTTGAAGCGCTTCGAGGGAGGTGAAAAGGGAAAGTATGTAATTGGGGCCCTGAAAAGGAAGATTTCACTGCATGCCAAAGAGAATTATAGCTTGAGGTTATAAGAAATACTCTGAGGAAAATAGGCTGCACTGGTTCTCTTTTTATTTATTTTTTTCTTTCTTCTTCTTTGCTTATTCCTATCAAAATACAACTGGGCACTACTTGCTGTGAGATCTCTGCTATACCTTGATTACACAACAGCCCGGTTGCTTTCCTAACAGGGGAGGCATTTACTCTCTGAGGTGTATTGCTATACAGTGGATGTCTGCCGCTGGGCTTTGTATCCCTGAGACCACTGCCATTAATGGCCAAGGTTAGGTTGCTGTCTGAATGGTGAAACCATTTGCTCCTAACTGACATTTCCCTTGTATGAGCTCAAAATGGCTTTTAATGTGGAGTCACCCAAGGCATCGAATTAATATTCAGAGAAGAGTAAAAATGAGTCTGCGAGACTTTATTAAGAGCGATATTGCCATACGCTCCATATATCTATATGAAAAAGGAAAAAACATGGCTCACTTTGTCAGACATAGGTATTCACTTTGTCTGCACTTTAATCACATCTTTCAGGCACCGCACCATAGATGGAGTCTCTGAGGGAGGAATCTGGGTGACAGGAAATTAAGGAAAATAATTAATTTGACCTTCGCTTGTGGCAGGAAAAAGAAAGGGAGAAAAGGCAAGCAAGCAAGAGAGAAAGCAAGATAGATAGATAGAAAGCAAGAAGAAAGAAAAAGATGGCATCAAGAGAGGTTTAAGGAGGAAGCGCCTCCACAGAGGGCAGAAGCCTGAGGAGAGAACTTGTATAATGAGAGCTCTCAGCTCTCCACACACTCTTGCAAGACATCTGATTTGCTAAAAAGCCCAAAGGAAGGACAGTAGTCACCCTGAGCTCCTTAACTCTTCAGAGTGAGTGGTTTCAATAAAGTCTTTGGAGCAAGGATATTTTGTTCACTTATGATGGCCAACGGGACACACAGATAACCTACGCTGCTGGCCATCCTTCACCAAAAGCCCTGGATGTGCTGAATTTGGCAGATCAAGGTCGCAGAATAAAGACGTTTTGTTCAGTTTTTAATTAAAAATGTTTACATTTGTACACAGTTTCACCTATGAAAATGTGCAAAACATCCAGAGTTAAATGCAGCAGACTTTGAAAAATGCAAGTATCATAAAAAGATGGACACTGCTCTGTGACTTTAAGAGTTAAAAGCATAAATGTCAGTTATTGTTTTTCGATGAATCTTGTTTTTGGCCCATATACTTGGAAGAAAAGTTAAAAACTTTTCAGGCTATTTTTATTTAGTTCTATTTGAACATAATTGGCAACAAAAATATGTCCAAATGTTTATAACTGCACTTTTAGAGTTGTTCGTAACTGCATGGTGATGATACAAAGCCTTCATGTATTAAATATTAATACATGTATTAAATATTAAGGTTAGCCCATGTACAAGTAATTACTGATTTCATTCTAATTGACAGTTTTTGCTGCTCTAATATCTTTATTTTTTCATCGTTAACTCAGTTTCCCTGGGTCTTTTTCCGTGTGTTATGAATAAATCTTTTTCTTTTTGGTATTGGTACGGGTTTTATTTTGTTGTATTTATCCGCGACACCTTAAAGGCCGGTCTGTGTTGGACATAAACCGCACCGTGGCGCAAAAAAGGTTGGGGACCGCTGGTTTAATGTGGTCATTTTAGGCAGATGTCTTGCAAGCGTGTGTGGAGTTCTTCCCTCTGTACTTAAGCCGAAATTTTATATATATTTGTACTTTTCTTGAGTTTTTTGGACAACTTTTTACTTTTACTCCCTACATTTTTAAACAAATATAAGTACTTTCTACTCCTTACATTTTGAAAACGGACTCGTTACTTTTGGTTCATTTAACGGGTCAAGAGGAGGAAGGGTGAAGGGAGTGACTGGTAATTTAAAATTAAATGTTTCTATCAGCTCAACAAACAGCAAGCACACACGTGCTGTTGCCAGCTAAAGGTTAAGCTGTCCGGTTAAGAAGGTGTCAGTGTTGGGGGAATAAATCATCATTTATGTGTTCTCGTGTACTAATATCATTTTATTATATTAATACAGCAAACTCTTCAGCTACCTTTGTACAAAAACGGTTAGTAGAATTGTCCCTCAAGGAATTCCTTTTTACTTTGAGTACATTTCTGAGTTTGTATTTTTTCACTTTTACTTGAGTAAAAAAGTTGCTTCAGTACTTTAGGTTTTTTGTTTTTTTTTTTTTAAACTCAGGCATCTGTACTTCTACTTTAGTAAAGAAAGTCTGTACTTTTTGCCACCTCTGATCTTAGGCTCACAGCACTAGTATTGAGCACAGCAGCCACAACCACCTGCTGAAATCATCGTGAAGGAGGGCAATAGGACAAAGGGAACTATAAAGGACAGTATAAGGTAAAGAAGGATTATTTTGAACTGTGACTCACATAGAGAGTCAAGAAAAACGAATGGACCTGGAAATTAGCACACAGGTCCAGGGGTACAGCTTGGAAGCAAAAAATCTAAAAGATCTCTTAATCTTGTACATGATCACAGTGTCTTACCACTTCTGAGCCAACCTCACAGTGTTCCCACTTTGTGGTTGTAAGCATTAATGTTATTGATTTGACTGCTTGTTATCCCACAATCACTGGACTGTAAAATGATGCAGTAATTTACTAGAGGGGGAATATGTGAAATTTGTTTTATTTATGGTTAGTAAAGTGTCTCTAGTTACTTGGAATCTTCATTTCGGCAAAGTGTGCGTGTCGAACAAGTTAAAAAAACATGGGAAAAAAGCTGGAGAGGGTATCCTGTTACTGAAGAGATTTCCTCTATAAATCCATGAAGCAGGGGGAGATCATTCATTAAGGGGCCTGAAGCAAAGGAAACATAGGTCTACTAAATCCCAACAGAAAAACTTTCTTCATTTACTGCCCCCGGGCCATAGTACTTTACAAAAGCTGTCAGACTGGGAAAGGAATAAGAAATTCAGGCCATAGTTTCAGAGATTTAAGCAAAGAAAAGAGACAGTAGCTCTTGTTATCTGGAAGGAATCAAAAACAGCACTAACATTAAGGGATGTCTAAGATTTATTTGTTTACTTACTTTTGAATGTTCGCGTGCATATATTATGTCACTGATAAAGTATGGGAGCTGAAACTACATTTAACATCTTTAAAAAGTGTTTTATACTGTTGATTCAAGCAAACAAACGTGTCAACAACCGAAGAACAAATGTCACAAACGCAGTGGACAATAACAGGCACAAGTGCACAAAGTGAAAGAAAGTGAAACTGTCAAGCAGCTATGTCCAATTTCTTCAAAGGTGTCCTCATCTTCTCTTTTAAATGAGTCTCTGTTACAGTAAATGAAGCATAAGCAGTGAGCCTGTGTCTACATTCACAGATTAGCACTATGTACTCAGAAAACCACTTTCATAGAGCTCTGTCAGCTGTGTAATTCAAGTTTCTTTTAAGAGCGATGATTTCACAAGCCAGTAATAGCATATTTACTGGCATAGGGCTGTTATTGAAAACTCTGAAATGGTTATAAGCATGAAATTGAATACAGAAGAAGAGTAAAATGAGATTTTTTTTAAGAGGAGAAAGACGATGGCTTAACAGCTTCCAATCTTTGTATTTGGAGTTAATTCGTGGAGATTCAGTGCACTCACTAGAGGGTTTTACACACAACTATCTGAATGGCTAAATGGCATTATAAAGAAAACAACCTAATTAATCATAACAATCTCATTCCCTCTTCCATTGTCTCAGAGTTTGACTTTTTAAGGTGTCAGAAGAGCTAATGTGAAGCCATAACTCACTTTAATTTGCTAGAGAAGGGCAGATATTTTTGTTTTTCATCCAGTCCTCCTCACTTTGCCTCAGACATGGACAGATCTTTTGATTCTCTCTTAATGCCCAAAGTATGTCAGGGGAAAATATCAAGGATTTATACCTTAGATGAAGACATTTACGTTAACATGAATAGATGGGAGTTGTTCGGTTGTTTTTGTGTAGATCCAACACGAACATTTAATAAACCCTCAAATAAAATGTGACACATAAAAGGAAAAGCAACCTCTGTTAACACAAAAACATATCTGCCCTCTTGGTTGGTAAGTCTGGTGCACTGATAAGTGCTTGCAACTGGATTAGAAACAACTCTGATTGCAAACAGTCCTGCAAAGTCAAATCATTTATTCAGTAGATCTTTCTCAGAAGAACAAAGTTGGCTACAAAGTCTCACCAGAATGACACAATGCAAGAAATGCATCAAACATGGTAGAGCCAATGTTATGCAATGGGATTGTTTCCCTGCTAGTGTTTATTGATGAGACTACAATTTATCCCACTGCTTTCATGAGCAAAGTTACTTTTGAGCTGCTGAAAATGGGGAACAACAGTTCATCTCTCAGAAGTGGCTGGAATTCCACAAATCCTCCAACAATGTTGCAATAAGTTCTACGCAAAACATCCAAGAAATTACACCTCAAAGTTTTCATGACTACAACATCTGAAAAATCCCTTTTAAAAAAAGCATCCATGGAAACAGTTGGTAAACCACAAGATGATGAATGGCATCATGTCATCACAACTTTTTGGCAAAATGGTGTACAAACTGATACGTTGAATATTGAACTCTGTGCTAGTTAGATAGTGTAAACTGGGCACAACTAAACAGAAAGAACACAATCAAGCAATTTATAATTATAATTCAGAGTAAATTCATTTATGCTCACTAGTTCTCAAGTAGTAATGTTTTGCTTTTATGAAACAGTGAAAGATGAATGTTACCATATTACTTAAGCAGATCTAGATTTAGTTACTATAGTTTTTTTTTCTTGCTGCTGTTACAACCAAATTTCCCCTTGTGGGACAAAGGATTATTCTATTCTATTCTACTCTACATGTTTTTAGCCTCTGAGCATAATTTGCTATTAAGTACACAGCACTGACAAAGCAAGTAATATTACTTTCTTAAAGGTGGCAGTATTAACACATATTTACTTCATTTATAATTTAATGTGAATTGTTATTTACAGTTTATGCCTTGATTAATTTAAGATTAAATTGTTATTACATAACCAAAAAGGGACAAAAACCACATGAAGGCCTTTATGTATTTATCTGCAGTTTATATAACTTTTTGTTAACTGTCAGAAATTATAAATCTGGTCGTGGAAGCATATTTATACAGCATAGTTATACATTAAATGTGTGTGACAAGAGTGACAGCCTTAAATATATCATGAAATTAATTTCAGTGAATATTTGCAGGAAAAATATAACCAGAAATATAAATATAAAACTTCAGAATTACTATTAAATGCATTCAGCATGACAGTTTTTCTGGAGGTCTTGTTCATACCATCCTGGTATATCTGGCATTAGTTATTTGGCTTATGAGGGTGGCAGCTCATAAAAATATGAGACAATCAGTGAAAATTTCTCCCCAAGTTACTAATTTGTGCATATTTTATGAGCTGCCACCATACTAAGGAAAGATTTCATTACCACATATTACCATTATCAGGGTAAACCTACAATAAAAATGTTCTATATACTTTTTTCCTTCTGTTTAGGAGAGCAGCTGTTTCACAAGCATCACAAAAGCACTGCCAGGTCTATCATGACAAAGATAGTGTGTGGGAACAATGAAGCCAACACTACTTTCTCTGGTTTTCATGCCAGCCCCACTGAGGCTCACTGTGGGCAAACAAAAACACGTGAAGCCATTTCAAAATGTTTGTACTGGCCACGAATGTCAGTAGACATCGATAACTGGGTGGGTACTCCAAATATTATAACTGTTTTTTTTTTTTTTAAAAACGAGGCTAAAAGTCATTTGTTATTACTTTCTAATTAACAAAGGTGTTCATTTAATAATTTGAAATTCCCCTGCCACAATAATTGCTCAGGTTTCCCAGTGCACAGTTTGTCAGGCAAGTGCTACTACAATAAAAAACAAACAAAATGTAGAGTACACTCCAATAAAGGCTAGTCAGAGGTTAGAACCTGCAGGCAGCAAATCATAAGAAGTCACTTGGATGCTTGACCAAACATTTTTCTACTAACCATATGCAGATGAACAGTATGGGACAGCCGTACCTGGATGTTCGAGCACCGTCTTTAATTTTTATATGATGAATTTACTTAATATGTCTTTCTTGTCACGGTTCTGGGTCGGTTCGACAGCATTTTGAGTTCTTAGGTTTTGTTTTTGAATGATCGTTTTGTTACTTTTGTGCCTCGTTGATTATTATTTAGAATTCTATGTTTCAGTTTATTCATGTTTAAGGATTTGTTCTTCGGTTGTGTCTCATGTTCAGTATAGTTCAAGTTCCATGTGTTATATTCTGTCTGTCTCTCAGTGTCGAGTCTGCGTCTCTGTGTAGTGTTTTCTTGTTTCCTGTTTTATTGTGTAGGTCTGCGTCTCATGTGAGTGTGTTCAGTTTTACCTCCCTTGTCTCGTTAATCACTCCCAGCTGTGTCCCCCACCTGTGTGTAATCTCCCTGTGTTTCTCTGAGTGTATTTAAGTCGTGTCTTCTGGTGTTGTAGTCGCTGGTCCGTCTGTGTATCCATCGTATTTCATCCATGTGTTCTCCCTGCTGTCCGTCATCACTTGCCTCCGCCCATCCTTCTTCATGTTCGTGTCCTGGTTCGTGTTTTGTAGTTTAGTTGTTCCCAGTTCAGATAGTCTGCAGTCCAGTTTGCCCTTTTTCTATTTTGTACTTTACTTTCAATAAACCACCTTTACAAGTGCCTGCGTTTGGATCCTACTTCATTATCTCCACACGGCTCACTTCACTCGCCGTGACATTTTTATTTATGGTTTTCCAATCATTTGAACTGGTTGGAATGGATCTTACTGGAAAGCTAACAAAAACCAAAACTGGAAATCAGTATGTTTGCATGTTTATTGACTACATCACAAAATGACCACAGGTGTATCTGCTGAAGTCCAAATCAGCCATAGAAGTGACAAACTGCCTGATTAAATTTCAATTAAACCTTAATCAGGATTTTTTTTGTCATAATTGATGCATGAAAGGGTTAAAGTATTTTAAGTATCTTAATTTCAGCTAAAACATGAATCCTGAAGGTGACCAGTAGTTATAGGAAGGGCTTAATCATTGTAATGCCATTTTTTCTATTGATTATTGATGACATAAATCATTTTTATTATATTTTCAAAGATGGCTATGTCATCTCCTGTCCAAACAAAGTTTTTGATTTAATGATTATAATTTTTGAAAAGAGCTGTATATTGTTTTTCAGGTTACAGTTCAAACAGAACCATCATCCTGGTATTGATAACTCTGTGTGTGACATTTGTATGACTGGTATATGTTTTAACTCTTACTGTAATGCATTTCTATTTGCACTATGCTGGAAATTTTATTTTTGTAAAGAGACTAAAACCAGTGCGTTTTATATATTATTGCAGCTCAGCAAAACAGTGAAATGTTGAATATATATTAGATTAAAAAAAAATCAGTGTTTGCCCCATCATCTGCAAACAAATGCTGTCAGAGACTTCTTTAAAATTGTCGGTGACCACCCAGGAACATGGGTTGACTATATTGATGCCGTGATATTTGGGGTTCGAACAAAAAAGAAAAAGAAAAAGAAGAAGCAGATGACCACCAAGTACTCACTTTGGCAGGGAGGCTTGTTAACCATCCAAATTTCCCAAACAGTATATGGTTGTTGTTTTTATCTTTCTGTCTGTGACAAACTACTCGACAATCAAACACGATACATCTCAATAAGAATTCAAGCTTCCCGCAGAACTACTTCAATGCGTGCTATAGCACCACCATAACAACACCAACACAAGGAATGTTTTGATGAATAGAAAAGTTGTCTCCTTGTACATTAAATACAATCAGAGACACTGATGTTAGTTTCTATATTCTTTTATCTGAAATATGTTTTGTTATATCCAAATTAGAGATTTCTGATTGAAGACAAAAATGCATGGAAAAGATGTCACAGAATATTGCAAAACCTAAACAGTTGTTGCACAGGAAAAGACAAAAATCAGAATAAAAAGTCAGTGACAAGGTTTAAAGAGCCAACATAAGCACCCAGCAGAGGAAAGGAGGAAAGCAGGAAGCAAATTATTTAGGACCATATGTTATAACGGCTATCCAGGACAAAAGCGCAGACCTTCAGGTTTGCACTGGGGTTATAATTTCAAAAGTAAACATCGACCATCTGAAGCTAAGTAAAGAACGCACACCAAGAGTGCCACAAACATCTGGGGACTATCATCTTCAGCCATGTCACCTCAACCTGAAGACCCATTACCAGCCACAGCCGGCCCACATTTAGTTCCTACACCACAACCACCATTACCTGATGCTGCTCACAATGTGCAAGCAACACCTGGCACATCAAAAGCTCAACGATAGCTGCTGCAGAAAGAAAAGATCAGAAGATCACGAAGTTCATCGTAATTTAAGATCTTAGGGCTCAAGCAGGCGTGGCCAGTGATTATTGGCATGAAAAACAAGAACGACGAAAATGTGGATTAATCACAATCACAACAATATTATCATCACAATATTCCACAATATCGTAAATCCATATTTTACTAGCGCTGTGCACCTTTTCTGAGATACAAACTCTCTATAAATATTAATTAAGCTACAGTGTAAACCTTTGGTGTGACCACTTTTAGTACTCGACATAGTCTGACCTCATAAAAAGGCTTTCTTATGATTACTTTAAGTATTACACATGATTATCTTTTACTGTTCATTTACTGGATACATTGCTTATCTAACGTGAAGGACGCACTGTACACTATGCTGAGAAATGCAAAATTTCATATGAATCATAATCACTATATAGAAATACTATCTGTCTGCCAATTTATATAAAATCCATTGGCTAATTATTTTGTGTTCAGGTTATAAGGTAGTTATTAACATGCCACATTAGATCAAGCCAATGGAGTATGATGTCATTGTTGGAATAGTGAACGAACATCATCACTAGACCTTAGTGGTAAATAACAAATTCATTTTAAATATTCATTTAAATCATTTAACCAAGACAAATGCTTGTGGATACATGGATTTTTAAGGGAAACATTTCTTTATCATTTGTTCTTCTTCACTAGACTTTGAGGTCATACAGCCACAACAAAACAAGTCTCTGTAACTGGATCCATTAGAAGAGACAAAACAGGACATTCAGAGATGTCTAGAAACAACAAGGCAAGGAAAACTGCCCAAATGTTATTCCATTATCCCTTCTTATACGAATATTTAAAAAGTATATTTATGGTATTAATTGTATTATTTTGTTAATATGAAACAATGTGTATAATTCTAAAATCTGGACCCACAAAAGTTTCATTTTTGTATAGTTTAAAAAAACAACAACAACAACAATGGTATGGGTATTCTTTATAGCTTTTAAAATACCTGTCCCTGTTTTTCTTTGTGTTTATTTCTACCCTCATGTCTGTGTCTGATGGTTCTTTCACAAAAGACAATGCGGCACAGGCAGAATCTACACCGTTGTTAAGGTCCGGTACCAAACGACTCACGGACCGGTACCGGTCCGAGGCCCGGGGGTTGGGGACCGCTGGTCTACATCACAGATGAGGGCTAGATGTGAGAACCACAAAATTGCTCAGTGACAAACTACTAACAACAACAGTGCTTTAGATGTTTAAAATTGAACTAAATTTGATAATTCACACAGATATCGAGGAGAACTTTTGTAGATTTTAATGGATTGATTTTGATACATCTGAGTTGACACTGGTACCAGACAAAGATTAAATTACCTAATCTATTAATTAGAGAGAGAGAGATAAACCTTTATTAGTTCCACACGTTTGGTCAATTACAGTTGGTTTTCAGGGCATTTGTGTGAAGAAAGGCTTGCAACCTCTCCAGGTGGACTTGCGATACAGTGAAACATCCCAAACAAGTGGATGCTACATCGTGTAGAGTTCGCTGTAAGTATGTGTCCTAATCCTCATAACCTTCATATATCCATCTATCCAACCATCCATCTGAAAAGATATGAGTATGAAAAATGCTATTTTTCAATTAATATACCATTTACATTTTGGGTAGAAAATATATATATTTTTTAAAAGGGACAATATCTGTCCTATTGTCAAAAGAAGCCATAAACAAACACAGGCTGCAAACTGCCACCACTCTCCTTCGTAATACACATATGTAACACATCACCATTCGATTTTCATACAATCCTAATATTTCCTTTTTAACTACTGTTGAAATTAACTATAGTAATAAATATATCTTTGGCTGAGTATGTGGTATTCTTTTGTTTTTTCTACAGATGACCACTGTGGATGTCACTACAGATGTCACTACTGTGGATAGAAAGAGCATAACACTGATGACAGCTGTAAACTTAATCAGAAACACTTGTTGTCAAATGATTACAAGACATCCCCAGAAATTCTAGGCTGAATGAAAAGCTAAAAATAATAATAAATAAATAAATAATGTATACTTTATTGATCCCGAGGGGAAATTCCTCTCTGCATTTAACTCATTCAGTCAGTAAAGCAGTGAGCAGCCACCAATCCAGCGCCCAGGGAGCAGTGGGTAGGGATTGTACCTTGCTCAGGGGTACCTCAGGGTAGTCTTTCAGTGGATTTAAACCCCGACCTTCCGATCATAGGACCACCACTCTACCTACTGAGCTATCCCTGCCCACAGTAATATCCCTACTCGCAAATGGCACTAATAGAAAAGTCACACAATGTGTGATGTAGCCCCATAGTTCTTGTGGTGATGAAAGATGGAGAAAACGGCAGCCATTGCATCCTGCATGCTTCCCAGTGACCAAAAAAAGAGGTGAGATGGTTCTTGGGCCAGTTTTTACTGCAAGACGTTCAGTTAATTTTACAAATGCATGATACAAACATATACGTTTCAGTGCATAATATATTCGGATTCTCTGATCACAACCTGATGTAGGTTAAACTGTTATTTATAAGCGTTTCAGTGGGTATAAAAGCGCTTAATATCTGGAAGGTAGGTACCTTAATCATGATGTTCTGTTAGTAATACTCTTGTATCTTTTGCCTGATGGGAGAAGACTGAAGGTGACTAGCTTTCCTGGTGGCATAGTATGAAGGTATGGAAAGCAAAACCCAAACAATGATCCTGGAGCCTCTATATACTACTTTGTTCAAGCTTTTGTTTGTTGTGACTGGCTGTTCTAGTCAGGATGGAGAAAATAAGGACTCTCTGTAACAGCTGTGTAAAATTGGGTCATACCTTCCCGACTGACCCTGTATTTTCTCAGCTACTGGAAGAATTCTCTGGTGGGCTTTACTCACTGGTGTTTAATTCCCATGATAGACTGGTGTATAGTGGTGCCTAGGAAGTGCTTGAAGAAGGAGACACTCTCAACAACCTAACATCATTACTAGAATTCCCACTGCTAGAAAATTCAGAGGAAGAACATCAGTCTTTAAGTTGAAAACTCAAATGAAGTTATGCAGCAGGACAGCAACCTAGCATAAGACTAAATCTACCTTTGAAAGGAGAAAAAAACGACTTTGCAGTGGCCAAGTCAACGAACACATCTGAAATGCACTGAAATTGGCTTGGGACATTAAAACAGGAAAGAAGGCATGGTGGAAATTCCACCATAGAGATGTTGGAGACTCGCCTCAAGTTATCAGGCCACTTTGTAACAGTGGTTACTGCTAAAGCGTGGCACAACTCCGACCTTTGTCATCAATGCATTGGATAAACAGTTGGTTCAATTTATATAAAAATGCTTACAAAACTTGCATTACAGGTTATTTTTGTTTTATGTTAAATCTGACACAGCACAAATGCACATAAAAACAGGACAGGTCAAAATGCTAATTCATGCTAGCTTGGCACCAAGAAGTGTGGACATCCTTGGAAAACAGAAAAGCGACTGGTAAAAGTATGGTGCTGAAATGATGCTTCATCTAGTTGTGACAATATGGTGTACTGAATCACCTTATGATATTCAGTTTTATTGGTTTTCGGTCATGGATTCACCTTAATGTCCTTCCTATTCCATATCTGACCCTTTCATATGTTTAGACACTGTAGAAAAGCTGTCATTTGTTGATTTTATCTTTTATTCATTTCCTCCCTGCTGAAGCGGAAATATTAGCAGCTGTATTTGACAGGTGTTCTCAAACTGACAAAAAAATCCTTATTTATTCATTCATTCATTCATTTTTGAGGTGATATACTGAGGGCTTCCATACTGTTATACTAGTTTAGTAGTAGTTTTACTTCAGCTAAAGGAGGAAAAGTTCTTTTCTCACCTCTTTCAGCATGCTCACCCTTCAAGCATCAGAAACAGCAACACAAAGTATTCTTTTGTTTACTCTCTACACAAGTGCTGGAATAATCTTGCCAATGTAAAAGACATAATGTTGCACAACATTAATCAGATTCCTTCAGCTCCAGTGCTGCTCCACATTTCTCAGTCTGAACATACAGTGCACACCCCTGCTTTGCTTTTATGCTACCACTGGTATCGTGCACCACACCACTTTAGATCAGTGTTATTCTGAACCCTGCTCTTATTCCAAAGCATCTCTAAGGCTGCTATTAAAAGGCTGGATATACCACTGGATATCACTTTCCATTTGGAGGACTTCAGCCCATCTCTGATGACTGTAGGGAATAAGTGGTCGTGAGCTTCCGCTGTCCTCGTGGCAAAGAGAGAAAGGGAGAGACAAAGAGAGGGGAGAAATCTAATTATTTCTCTCCCATGGCCCAGCAAGCCTTAAAGGTTAATCACTGTCCGTTGAGCTAATTCTGTCTGGGTACACTGCAGTAATTACAACACCTGTCTCTCGCTCTCCCTCTCCTGCTTCCTCTAATGCCTTATTCTGTCTGTTTGTCTATCTGTGTGTCTGTCTGCGTCAGTATTTAGACAAGGGCATAACTGTTCTAATTTGGTGTCTGTACACCACTACAGTGGACTTCAAATTAGGCAATTAAGATATGATTAAACCGCAGACGTGTCAAGTTCAAGACAACACTTCTTACAGCACAACAAAAAAAGCTCAGGCAACAGGACAAACAGCCTCAGGTGTTGACCCGGCTTCCAACCTCTTAATATCTCAGTCGAATGAAGTATATATTTGACAGACATAAACCGATAGAGAGCGGCATGGTGGTTAACACAGTCGCCTCCTGAACATCCTGGGTCTGAAACCGCTCCCCAGCTGGGGCCTTTCTCTTTGCATTTTGTCACTTGGTTTCTTTCCAGGTACTCCGGGCTTCCTCCTGCAGTCCAAATATATACACGGGGTTAGGTTAAATGGTGAGTCTAAATTGACCGTAGGTGTGAATGTGAGCATGAATTGCCTGTCTCTATGTGTTAGTCCTGTGACAGACGGGCAAACTGTCGGGGCTTTACTCCGCCTCGCATCCTATGACAGCTAGGATAAGCTGCAGCCCAACCGTGACACTGAACTGAAGTGGATAGAGAGATGTGTTTATATAGGTACAGAAAGAGAGATGTATTCATATCTTGCATCACATCTCTAAGTGAGGAGGGTTTCCTTTTCTCACCCCCTCTCTTTCTCACATTCCTCACTCATTCTTTCTTCTCACCGCCTTTTCTCCCTCATCCTACCTTCTCGTCACCTACTGTCTCACTCCCTCCCCACTACTCTCAACGCTTCTCTTCCTCCTCCTTTCTTCCTCTTCATTATCTCAACAGCACTCAACCACCGTCTCTTTCTCACCTAATTTCTCTCTGTCACTGGCTCGGCTTCTAACTGTGTACAGCTGTATCTCACTTTAGCAACAGCTGAAGGAACTTCGCCCTGGGCCTAGAAATACTGCACCATCTCTTCTCCTTCCACTTTTTTCCCTTTTACTACCAAAAGTATGTCCAGAAGCAACAGCTTAAGAGTACCTCTCACTTCCCACCAAAGTTCAGTGATATAAAGTGCCTTGGATGCACCACCTATGACTGCTGAATAGAAGTTGAAGCATGACCGGTGTTCTTGATATTACTGTGAATAAAAAGTGCTTATGCATACTTTAGAAAGCTGCTAATTTATGCTTAGTAGACCTTAGAAGACCCTATTCTTATTAATTTCTTATCACACTGCCATACACAAAAAGACATTTTCTACATCCCCTTTCATCCTCTACTTCTTCTTTCTGTTTCCAGATTTCCTACAGTTATCAAATTAGTATTTTTGGTCGTTCTGTTTTTTCTCCCTGAGGCCCAGATAGGCTTCTCTAACAGGCTGCTCCCTGCTGAGGCCAGTGGCCTGATGCTGCTGAGGCTGGTGGGCTGTCATTCCCCATATCATCAATACAAAACAGAGAGGAATGAGAGAGAGAGTGAAAAAAAGAAGAAGACTGGGGAAGATGAGACACAAATTGTGACAAAGAAGCTAAGAGTAGCCCTTAGCAAAGTGTCATCACTCAGACAATCTCCATCCTTTCCACTCTGTCTTTATGTTTTCTACGTGCTAAGGGACCAAAACAGAAGCGGGGGACAGTGCCAGCTTTATCACATTCCAAATGTTTTCCAAGAATTTTGCGAAGTGACAAAGATCCCTAGAATTTGTTTCTTGGCCCCTGAGGCGAAGCTCTGCTTGAGAGTCTTTGCAGATGGGTGCTGATGGAAACAGTGGTGATGAGGAGTGCTGCTGGTAGCTGGTGGAGGGAAGCTAGAATTGCTGAGAAAGAGACGAGGGATGCTGAGAATTCACAGGGTGAGGAGGAGAGCGAGAGGGGAGAAGATGGAAAACAACAGCACCTGGCTGGCTGTTATGCCTTCGCCAAGGATAGAGTGGAGGCGGATGTATGTTTCCAGTGATGTTTATTTGTTTCTCTGTATGTTTGTTTGTCTGCAGGATTAAGTAAAAACTACTGAGCCGAATTTGATGAAACTTGTTAAAAAGGTGGAGTTAGAGCAACAGACAAGCTCATTAATTTTGGATCACTTTAGAATGTATTGAAGAATGTATTGTGGAAAGTCAGATGAATGGTCTGTCAAAAGCAAAAAATGAGACTGAAGGACAAACTGCATTTACGTATCCTTGTGCATGAACATAAATGGAGGAAAATGGTGAGCTTTTTGTAAGCCTGTTTACACTTCTCAGTTTCTTCCGTCTGTTTCATGTAATCCCCAGAGACTGTATATAAAAGAAAGCCATAACCACCATGAAGAGCCACTGGTCTGAGCTTTGATGCGCCAACATTAGCATCTTTGAAGCCAGATGGAGTGCTAAGTAATCAGCAATTAACTGCACAATGAGCTGTATTATTTGTCATATAACTGCATTCAAATTATGCATTTGTGGATGACATGCACCATTATCCACTTCAAGAGTGCATCAACAAGGACACAGATTAAACCAGAACGACATGTAAAGGACTGCGAGCCTCACTTGTCTCAATTAAAGTCAGAGTTCATGATTCAAGAATAAGATAGACAATGGGCAAAAATGGCATCCACATGAGAGATCCAAGGAGAAAACACTGACTAATAAAAACAATAAGCTTGTCTCACATTTGCCAAAAAAAGCATCCTGATGATTCCCAAGACTTTTGGGAAAATATTCTGTGGACTGACAGGACAAAAGATGGACTTTTTGTTTGCTGTTGCATCTGGTGTAAACCTAATACAGCAGTTCATATAATGAACATTATAGCAACCGTCAAATATAGTGGTGCTAGTGTGATAGTCTGACACTGTTTTGCTGCTTCTGGACCTGAATGACTAGCTATAATTGATGAAACCATGAAATCTGCTTTCTGCGAGAAAATCCTGAAGGTGAACGTCCAGCCATCAGTTTGTGCCCTAAAGCTCAAGCACACTCGGATTATGCAGCGGAACAATGATCTGAAACAGGTCAGGAAGTCCACCTCTGAATGGCTCCAAAAAGAACAAAAAACAAAAACAAAATGAAACTTTTGGAGTAGCCAAAACAAAATCTAAACTTAAATCCCTCTGAGCTGCTTTGGCATGACCTAAATACAGAGTCGTCATTTTTATACCCGCTGTATTGCTCCTATACTGCATATTTCTAAAGTGTGTTTGTTAACAGTACATTTACTGCTACATGCATTGAGAGTAAGCTAACGCAGGGAAAGTAAGACAAAAACAGTTAAACCTTGGCTGTCAAAGTTATTAGAGAAAGCAATATGTTTAGTAGTTAAAACAGTCTAAGTTAATACTGCAATGTTACTTCTTAAGAACATATTCTGAATTCAGACAGCTCTACAGTATGCAGATAAACTGTCCACTTACAATTAAAATCATTCCTTTTCCTTTAGTGTTAATAAACTCAACATATTGCTTGCAAAACTGAAGGTATTTTGTTCTTCTGTCAGCACACGAGCATTGATCCTATGCCTGTGCTTGCGTTGGAGTGTAGCAGCACCCACACATATTGCTGAGATGAATGTCTGGCATACAGGTAGACTCTTTATAGCTATTCTGAAATGTTTTGTCAAACAACCTTACAGTGTAACCATATAAGTTATCACAGCCTGACCTGTGTAGGCAGGTAAAGTCGTAAATCTTAAAAGGCAGCGACTTCTGTGCGCATCTCTCTTTAGAGCCGTACATGCTGTAAGCGTAGTTAATATATTTTTTTAAATGCAAAGCATATATAACGTTCCAGAGAAGCTTGCAAAAATCGCACCGTCTTAAAGGGTTTTACACGCTGATGTTGCATCTGGCCTTAAAGAGATATATACACTTATCATGCTCCACCAGGTAAATGTGGAGCAGGATAGCTCTAAACTACGCCTTTAACATCAACAAGTCATCATGTTTACCACTCTGAGCTGTCTGTGATCACAGTACACCAAAAGATACCAAAAGAAACAATTTGTGCATGACTCTCTCAGTTGCATAATCATTTATGATTCACCACTTCCTGCAGGCTTTAAAACATGCAGTGATTGCCATGACTACAGATGGCATGTGCATAAATGCTGCACATTAAATGATTTGAATATTTATCAAAATGTGACATGCTGGGTTTATTGAGAAGAATTTTACATTGCTGACAGGCAGATAAAATATGTACGCTTAAAACCTAGATGCTGATGAGGATTGACAGCATTATGGTCCAGCGTATATACTGTGTGCAAAGGGTTCTGCTTAGAAGACCCAGCCACAGGGAGGCCAGTGAAATCCTAGTGCCAGAACCAAGCCTGGATAAAGGGGACGGGTTGGGTTGAAAGATTCATGGATGTAGTGAAGGAGGATATGCAGAGGGTTGATGTTCGAGAGGATGCTAGGGATGGAATAAAATACAGGCAGATGAAGACGAACATGTTCTGCCTAAAAGTTACCTTGTGTGAGAAGTTGAAGAGTCCGGACTTCCTCCCGGACACGAAGCTGCAGGACCTGCTGCAGGATGTGCTGCCTCTGCGCTTCCTGCATGATGCCCATTCTTTCCAGCTTTCTGTCCGTCAATCTCATCAGAGCCCGCCCTGAACAAAACACGCAAAATGAATCTGAAGGTTAAAGGTGAGACGCCTGGGTGAAATTTAACATGCACAGCTGGAGACACTCCAAAAAGGGCTACCGATAACGTATTCGTGCCTGTGGAAGAGCAGAGTGTCAACGGCATTCAAGTGCAAATTCCTAAAGCTGTTCAAGGACGCAATATTTTCTTTTTTAAAAGCATAAAGAGAAACTGTTTTACGACTCGTTCTTTTTTATGTGACCGTCACTTAGCCTGAAATTTCCAATTAAGCCCAGTGCAACTCACTGCAAAGCAGATTCGTCTCTGCATAAATATCAGTACTGTGTATCCCTTGAGCAAGGATCCCTCACAGCTCTTTCCTTAATTGCAAATCCTTGTATAAAAATTCATAATTTAATCATGCAATCAGTTTGTATGAAGGGGATTTAGGCTGCTGATAAAAAGCCATGCAGAATATGGTGTAATTATTAACGCTTCTTATGAGTGCCTTTGTAACATGTGGGATGGTAAGCAGATAGGATAATACTGCAGAGCAATTACTAGGCATTAAAGTTCGTCCCCAGCAGCTCCTTTCCTCTTTCGCCCTGTTGGCTGTCTGGACAAGAAAATCTGATTGGTTTGACTGCCAAGAGAGTAGCTCGGTCCTGAAAGCCTCATGGATGCTGGTTTCTCATATTCGTCCCCATCTTCTTTTTGTTCTAGTTTCCTCTGTTCCACGACTATTTGTGGTTTGATCAACAACAATCAAATGCGAAGGCTCAATAATAAAGATTTAATATAAAAATGTTTGCTTTTGTTCAAATCCAGCCTGCCTGCAAAAAAAAGGCAGACTTTACAATTTCATGTCTCTTGACTTTCTTGGACTATCTGTTGTAGATTGTTTGGGCATGCCGAGCCCCATGCTACCACTTTGCTACCACAGCACAAAAGGGAGTTTGCTTGGAAAGCTAAGTACCCTTAAGTGTTATCGGTAAAATGTTGACTGTGTTTGGCCAATTTTCTTCTTTCTAACAAAAGAAGCTCTTGACTCTGCCCTACGGCCAGATGGGGGTAAAATGCCTAATATAGTTAAGACGCCTCAACTTGGAGTCGCACTGAAAGACTGTAGACATTACAAAAGCACTGGGGAACTAAGTAGAGTCATAAAGACTCAGAAGTAAGAGGAGCATATTAAATGGGAAGATGGAAAGACGAAGATTACTGATGTGAAAAAAGAGAGTGGAATCGGAGGCTGAGAGTAGAAAGTCGGGAAAGAAGAGTGAGACGTACAAACTGACAGAATGAAAAAAAAAAAAAAGGATGCACACATAAAGCATGCTGTTATGAGTCTATAAATATTGACCAGCCATCACTTGGCACCTGATCTTGTAACTCAAGATAGATTGGCATGGCAACAGAGGTTTGCTTTTTCTGTGCTTCTGTAAAGTCTACCTTAAACAACAGCAGAAACAACAAAGAAAACACGGCAAACTTTACATAATGGATAATAATGCATGCTTAGAATCTTTATATGTTATTATTATCATCTTGATATTATGAATTTGGAAAATTAAAATAAAACTACAGAGCACTTGTGTCAAACTCCAGTCAACTTTTAAATGTGTCCCTGCTGCAACACACACATGAATAAGATTAGTAGGCCATTAGGAAGACTCTATAGACTGCATGCTGAGGTGGCAACCCCTAAGCCTACTGAAGTAAATGTAAATAAATGGAAGTAAATGCAAGTGTTTGGAAAAATGTACTTTTATTGGACCATCTTCATTCGCTTCGCTTCATTGCAACATGAATCAAATTGCTGAATGCCACCTCAGCTTAAAAGTTTCAGGACACCGGCTCTCGAGGACTGGAGTTTGACACCCCTGCTTTAGAGAAACTCCCCTTAGTATTTATTACTTTACTAAAATTTGTTATCACAACTTGCCTATTGAAGCTTTAATGGGCATCTTTATTGAGACTCAGGATATCTACAAGACTGCTTTAAAAACACTGTGTTACTTACTGTAATACCGACACTAATGTTTCCTAAAGCAATACTGGCAATACTTAAAAAGACTGAAACTAGCAGTGAAACTAATAAAAACTAAACTACAATGAAACATTTTTCAAACAATAAAAACTGGAAACACTCTGGAAATTGTTTTTAATTAAAAACAAAAAGTCAAAACAAACAAACAACAAAAATAAAAACTAATAAAGAAAAATAGAAGTATAATAACTATGTTCTCCGCAACTTTAATACCCACCCGTCATTATTTATTTGCCCACACATTGTGTGATCACCACAGACAGAAGATTGGGATACTTAAAAGAATCAAGGTAAGCTAAACCTCATATATCTTATTTCAGGTCAATAAGTTTAAGGAAGAACTTTCATTCAACCATATGTTCTTACTTTGTAACATTCCCTTGCTTTCACCTGTTTGTGTGCCAGCTGAGGCTCTTGGTGTACAATCTGAAGGGCAGGCTTACAGTCTTTTCCTCTGTTGCCATTATTATGTGCTGAAACTGCTCTCATTGGACCCTGACATTACTTTGTTTGTAGATGGCTTGTGACTCATATGGCGTAGTAAGTGGACCTTGGCATGATGTTTTTAAATGTCTTTTTCCTCTTCTTTCTCTACAATGTCACCATCACGGGTGAATGATTCCCCCGCTGAAGCCAGTCCAACATATAAGCTGAACAGTTACGTGATAATTGGTTTTGATCTCTTCCACCCAGACTTTCCCTGTTTGCTTATCCTAAGGACAGCTTCAACCGTTTTTTATCTTTACTCCCAGATTTTTTTTTAATTATTATGTGATTGTAATTTTAACAGATTTTTATCATGAGGCATGACAACAACATGCACTGTATTGTATGCAGATATTTCCCCCATTGTTCTTTGTAGAACTCAGAACTCCTAAATTGATTCTACTTTCAAACTTTTGAATATAGCGATTTGTAGTGTGTCACTTTGAAGCCGATAGCCTGTCACTTGCATATGCCTGTTGCTTCGGTTGCCTAGGTAACTCTCTAATGTACAGGGTGGGCCATTTATATTGATACACCGTAATAACATGGGAATGGTTGGTGATATTAAAGTCCTGTTTGTGGCACATTAGTATATGTGAGGGGGCAAACTCCTCAAGATGGGTGGTGACCATGGTGGCCATTTAGAAGTCGGCCATCTTGGATACAACTTTTGTTTTTTCAATAGGAAGAGGGCCATGTGACACATCAAACTTATTGGTAATGTCACAAGAAAAACAATGGTGTGCTTGGTTTCAACGTAACTTTATTCTTTCATGAGTTATTTACAAGTTTCTCTTTGTTCACAGCCATTGACATGTCGAAGAGGTTAACACGTGAGGAGCGGATCGAAATTGTGTTGATATCTGGTGAACGCAGTAACCGGGTCATTGCAGCAGATTTCAATGCAAGACACCCTACGAGACCACCCATCTCCCATGCTACAGTTAGCAAACTGCTTGCTAAGTTTCGTGAAACTGGTTCAGTGTTGGATTTGCCAAAATGTGGACGCAAGAAAACTGTCACTAATGAAGAAACATCAGTGGCTGTCCTAGCTTCATTCAGCAAGAGCCCACAGCGTAGCACTCGCCGCATGTCACTGGAGAGTGGCATTAGTCGAACATCCCTTCGGCGGATATTAGCTACTCACAAATGGCACCCTTACAAACTCCAGCTACTGCAGCATCTCAACGAGGATGACCCAGATCGGCACAGAATTTGCAGAATGGGCAAAACAAAAATTGGAACAGGACCCTCAGTTCACGCAGAAGATTTTGTTCAGTGATGAGGCAAACTTTTATGTGAATGGTGAAGTTAACAAACAAAACCACCGCTATTGGTCTGACACTAACCCACATTGGATGGATCCCTCCAAGACTGTTGGAACAACAAAAGTGATGGTTTGGTGTGGTATATGGGGTACAACGATAGTGGGTCCATTCTTCATCAATGGAAACCTCAAGGCCACTGGATATTTGAAATTGCTACATGATGATGTTTCCCTCTTTAGTGACTGAAGATGGGACGAGAGGGTTCATTGACAATCCAACACAATGGGCAGCACATTGAACACATTTTATAAGTGGTCAGAAACTTGTAAATAACTCATGAAAGAATAAAGTTACGTTGAAACCAAGCACACCATTGTTTTTCTTGTGACATTACCAATAAGTTTGATGTGTCACATGGCCCTCTTCCTATTGAAAAAACAAAAGTTGTATCCAAGATGGCCGACTTCTAAATGGCCACCATGGTCACCACCCATCTTGAGGAGTTTGCCCCCTCACATATACTAATGTGCCACAAACAGGACTTTAATATCACCAAACATTCCCATTTTATTACCGTGTATCCATATAAATGGCCCACCCTGTATTTCAAGTCTCATGTCAATCAGAGGCATGCTGTCCCATCATCTGCAGTCACTTCAGTCTTCCACCTTGAGTTTATCTCTGGACCCCCCATTTGGTTAATTCACCCGTAGTCGCTTGAAGTTGCTCCGTGTCTTTAGCTTTCAACTTTGCTGCAAATCACTTCCAGTCTGAACATCTTGTTAAATGGAAAAGGTGTAGGATTGAGCTCCCCTCCTTCTAGAAACTTAAAGTTTAAATTCAACCATAAGCTGCACAGTTGCAATTTGAGTAAAAGTCGAGCTTTTTTAATCTCACAAGTCTAGTGGAATATTGTGAATGCCTGCAACATGACAAGCTCTGCAATTATCATGAACAAGCTGCCAGTTCTCAGCGGTGAATGCCAACACGCCGCTTCTTCCGGTCAGTGAGGCAGCATTAGCGGGGTGGAACAGCTTCTGTAAGGCATCCAGGCTTTCACTCTGCTTTCCCGCAGTTCTGAGCCATTTGCTTTGACAATCCCACCAAGACTCAGCTGGGAGTTTTTCATACCACAATTAATACACTGTGCACTGTAGCGTGGTTGTGAGGAGAGGAAGAGGAGGAGAAGGAGGAGGTGGACAGCAGAGGAAATTGGTCAAGAGGAAATAAATGAGGTAAGGGGAGGAGAAGATTTAAGAAAGGCTGAACGTAAGGAAGCGAAAGAAAAACAGTGAATCAGCAGTAAAAGGCCCCAGAAATGCAGAGGTGAGAAGAAAAATGAGATAGGGCCTGGGCTGTGTGGACAGTGGTGCGAATGAAATATTATGTCGGCCTGGTGTTCTGCTGCTTGGCCAAGACAGTTATAGCACTATGATATAGCATGGCCTTAGTTCATTTAACATGCCAACACATAAAGATCATGGCAAAAAGACAACATGACAGAAAACCATTAAGTTATCATTTACTTAAAACATATAGTTTACACACTCACACTGTGACACTGTCATCCTTTCCCGACCTAAAAGCGGAACGTTTGGTCATGAATCTAGTTCTCAACATGTGCATAATGACTGTCCTGTTACTGTAGGCAAGAAAGAAAAATGCTGGCTGTGATCCAGTCACCACAGCTCGTTCTCTTTCAGAATATTGATTAGACAAGAAATTTCATCCATCTCTGAAAACCGAAAGGGTTTACCCTCTTTCTTTTTTTCACTATCATTCTTTTCCATTCATTCCCCTTTCTCGCTCATTCCATTTAAATGCTACTTCAGAGTTTTTATTTATGAAATTTAGGCAAAGATGACAACCCTTCGACTTTCCAATTTTGGCCGTTGAGGTGTTAAAGCTCTAGTATTTTCCTGTCCTCATTAATCAAGCAGCAAAAACTGATGAATTGTGGCAAGTCATTGTTGCAGACGCGCCGTTGGTGTTTATCCAGTTAATTCATTTGTAGGCTGTGGTGATCTGGACAAAACTGGGGACATCACACACACCCCTGTTTCAACTATGAGTGTTGGACATTTACCGTATTTTTCGGACCATAAGGCACACCGTGTTATAAGGCGCATTAAGTGAAACAAATCAAGTCAAACTTTACTCAACTCATTCTTCTTGCTTCCTCCACTTCCGTACCATTGATTCATTAATGTTGAATTCCATCACAGCTGCTCTATTCCCGTGTTGTTGCAGTATATTAATGACTAACCTCGTATTGTTGATGGATTATCTAAGTTGTTCTCCTGACTGAAATTTGGTCCGTTTACAGCATCCTGCCATGCGATCGCATTTATCCCTAACAGTGTTGCCAACTCCTCAGTAAGGAAAATCGCTATTGGCTGTCCTAAAAGTCGCTAGAAGTCGCTAAATGATGTCATTGCCTAATTTGCATAATTGGTCATGCTAATGTAATTGTAACCTACGAGAGAGAAATAACATCGGGGAAGAGACATAAAGAAGAGATTTATTTATGACAAAGTCTCCAATAACACCAGAAAAAGTCACCAGATTTGTCGCTAGTCGCTTTTTAGAAAGAAAGTCGCTAAGGGGGTCTGAAAACTTGATAAATATAGTGACAAAGTCGCTAAGTTGGCAACACTGGTCCCTAACCATCGGGAACCCTCACGTTAACTTTTGTTGAGTGGAAAAAAGTTAGCATTCATCCTCCAGCTTCACTGTTTGTTATGCTAACATCGCTGTGTCGCTGTAACGTAGCACATCATTATATACCAGCTAGTCCAACTTCAGTAACCCTACAAAAGTCACTGCTGTTTAGTTTTCTGTCATCATTTATGTTGGAAGTGATAGCAGAGCTGTATGTTTTAATTTTTTCAGAAATCTCTCAGTAAGAACATGCTATATCATGTTTAGGTGGAAACTAGCGAGCTAATGCCTGCTAACTCCATTAAAGTTAATAAATTCTGTTTTCATGGATGCCTGGATGTTAAAATTAATTGTTACACCTGGTAAAGCAGCAACGCTGATCAGTTTATTAAAGATGAAAGAATTTAGACAGTTTTAAAATCTCAGTGATGCTGCAGTGTTTGTTTGACTTTGGGACCTGACTTTGGGTAAGCGAGGCTCCCGACTAATGTTCCGATAATCCATCAAGCAGTGCGGCTTTGTAGCTTACCAAAGTCATACCAAAACATTTTTGACAGATTTTTCAGCGCCGTGTACCACATAAAATCAGTTAGAGGTCAATAATCACAACTAGAATTCATACATAAGGTGCACCAGATTATAAGGCACACTGTCCATTTTTGAGAAAATTAAATGATTTTAATTGCGCCTTATAGTGAGGAAAATACGGTAATTTACTTTAAGTGTCCAATAAGAAAGTCATAGATCTGAAACAGAAATTCAGAAGCTGCTCCACAAATAGCAGTTAAGTTGCAGCAAGAGGGCGATTTAACTGAAAAAGGACAAAGACCCTTGGCAACTTTGCTTTTATATAGGAATATAACAAAAAAACAACCAATTGATACCGGCAACGATTGCAAAGTGTTGGCCATCAGCTGTCTGCAATTAGAAATTTGCCTCATCTGTCTGGGAGTGAATGCAGTGAGTGTGAGACAGACTGCATTTATTTGGAGACAGGCTGTCTCCCATCAGGCAACCTGTGGGCAATGAGCTGGTTGCTGTAAATCACCGGGCAACTGGAGGCTGCCATCTTATTTTTACTTTGGTGTAACTAAGCCATTAAACTAGTCGCCTGAGGCCTATAAGGAGAGACCCAACCCACCACCATCCAAAAAAATAAATACAAATATAAACAACCACCCAACTCATTCAGGTCAACAATGTAGTGAATTGAATGTTGAGAGGATTGAGATGATACCCTTGTCACTGAACTATTTTCCACAGAAACAGAGTTTGTTCTACTCTGGTGTTTTTACGCGCAATTTGAAAATGCGTCTATCAGTTGTGTCTGTAGGATGTTAAAAGGAAAGGGTGTATATGTGTTGCTGCACATGTTCTACCTGCAACACAAATGTCTGAATTTCAAGTGTTGAACAGCAGGGAGATGAGGTGCTCTATTTTCATTATACTCTGTGTATTTTAACACACAAACCAAATATGGGTACACATGTTGTGCACACATACTTCCTAGAAACACACCGACGTACGCACAAACACATTGTCCCTGGGAATTAGATTAATGAGTGGTGGGTGAGCAGCAGTGTTGGGCTGCAGATTAATCTGCAGCTATAGCGTGACATAGTCAGTGATGAATGGGAGCTTAAAGTGCATCTGTACACACGCACGCACGCACAAACACAAATACATATACAGACAAAGCACTCACACCCAGACACTGATCCTGCAGTAGCCCACTTCATTTTGCAGGTGGAGCTAAAACGGCATACTAATTATGGCTGTGTGTGAGGCAGCCATGTGTAAGGACAGGAGTACAAAGGCAGCAAATTAACAGTCCTCTGCCTCCAATTTCCAAAATGGCACTTTTCAGCCCTGACAATTTTTGGCAGCTGTGCTCAAAGCTTTCGATACAGAGCAGGAATGTATTCTAAGACTTTTCCTCAGGTAAGTCTTCCATACCAGTCACTCATCTCAAATCTCCTTCTCAGCTGTGCCCATATGGGTGTCCTCTGGGGATGAATGTCACCGAGCTGCATCTGGAAAACTGCACTCCAAACCCGCACGACAATCTGTCAAGCGCAGAATAACAAGCCATGCAAGTGTTGAGCGCTGGATATCCAGTACACTTCTTGCTGCCATATGTGATAGGATCCCCCTCAAGAATAAAACCAAGATAACAGAATTGGATTCAACTAGCGTGCAGTGACAAAACTGTGGCAGCACTGGGCATATCCTTCACTAGTATTCACTGTGATGTGGCGCAGCTTGAAGTCCTTAAAGTCAATGGCAACTGATTGTCTCAGTCACGCAGCTGCCTGTAGCCCTGGAGCTAAAAGGCTACTAAAGCTACTGAGCACCTGTGATCCAATGCTAATGCTAATGCAGAGTGTAGGAGAAAAGCCCAGTTATAATCCTAGAGAGAACAAGGTTCAGTCTAAGTAATGAAGACAGTCCCACCAGAGATGGAGAGACACACAATTACATGCACCCAGACAGATAATAAGCCGCCTCAATCCTCCACTTGTCACATCAGTAGTAGCCTCATGCTGATTTCACCATTACTGATGTATTCTAAGTTTGCCGATCATTATACTGCAACTCTGTTGGATAGCCACAGCTAACAACATGCAGACAGCTCACTTGGACTCTAACACTGTGGAATCCATCTAAATTACTGAGATGACTTGAAGTTTGCCGTGGCAATAACTAGCCATCTTTCGATGGTTATTATGGAAGGACAATCGCTTGTCATTTTAGATAACTACCGTTCTGCGAGATGAAGTAGATTGCTGGATACACTTGTGAGCCAGAGAGGTTGTGATGACCCAGGTGAAACCTGCTTTGAATCTGTCATACCAACCTTGAATTCACCTACACTATCAAGTTATCTATTGCTGTAGTAGGAAGAAGAAAGTTATTATTCTAGAATTATATTTGGGTAATATTTACTTTTTTGGTGGAATACTGTAGATTTTCTGGGCCTTTCATGTTTCTATATTGCATTTATTTCTATGTGGCGCATGGGCATGCTGCACTTAAAACGCACTGTGAAGTCGTAGTTTCTAAATAGTAGGTATTAAAAATGTGGCAAGAAAAATATGTAAACACATATACAGTCCTATGTGCATGGCGTTAAGGAAACCTTGTGAGACTAGTTTTACTGATGCAGGAAACATTTAGGAGAATCAGATGTCTTACACAAAAATATTTATTGCAGAGAGCCTGGCCCTGCTGAATAGATCACAGCAATGCAGGCTGACACGTAAAAAAGCCACCATCCACTTAAGTGGCCATTATGATAACAGCCCATATTTTACCCTACACAAAAACAAGCCATTCACAAGTATTGCACATTGCTCTCCATACACCACTTTGTGAATGAGATATTATATATGGGGCAGGTGTTACTTGGAAGGGAAAACTTGTAAACTATTCAAGGTTTTTCTAGTGAAGCCATAAAGATGGAGGACGGTAGGAAGATGTGATTCATAGGTAGTTCAGCAGACCAACTAACCAGAGACCCCATCCTCAGGGTAATCCCTTGAAATCATAGCTAAGCGACAAACATCTTCACATATACACACAGACAATAAGCGTGACATATATATATTGGGGCTGAAATACAGCCCAAATCAAGACAGAACCTAAACAGATAACTGTAAACACTGTTGTACCTTGCTCCTGACCTCTTCTTTACTGATAACAACTTGAACCAGATCTTTGGATTCATCACTCCATCAGACACATTGCCACGGATTTTGGGTTCGGTTCTTTTTCTCTGGCATACCTCAGCCTCTTCTTCCTGAATGGCTTCAGATAGCCTGGAGGACTATTTCTTAAGACATTGAGGGTAAGACGGTAAGATGGTTCTCTTAGCAAAAAAGTTTAAAGACACTGAGATCGTCCTTGTAACCGTCACCCACCACTGTTGTGTCATCAGCAAACTTCACAATGAAACTGTAGATACTAGTGGCCGTGCAGTTGTAGGTGTAGCGTGAGTACATGAGAGTTCAGTATATACCCCTGACGTAACACCACGCTGCCGTCTATGAAGGCTGCATGAGGTCACACCGCGCCACACCGGTGATAAGACCCACCACTGTTGAATTGTTGGCAAACTTCACAATGAAATTGGAGATGCTAGTGGCTGTGCAGTCGTAGGTGTAGAGTGAGGACAGGAGAGAGCTCAGTGTTGGGTCTGTGCTTCCACAGGGCCCGCTGGTTTAGAGACTTCATCCCATTAACGAAGCAAGACAAACAGCTCAACCGGGTTTTCACATGCTAGCAAGGGAAGGATCTCAGAGCAGCCTATCTGCCCTCGGTGTCAGACCACTTTGAAGAACCATCTCCCCCTGCAGCCTTTTATTTCTGTGACACACAGTTTACACAAACACCCACTGTAAAAAAACCCATGGCTATAAAAGGTTAAAACACTGTGTGTTTGTGTGTGTGTGTTTGTGTGTGTGCGCGTGTGTGTGTGTGCGTGTGTGTGTGTGCGTGTGTATGTATGTGCGAGCATGTATGTGCGAGCATGTGCGTGTATGTGTATGCATGTGAGTGTGTGTGTGTTTGGGGGTGCGTTTGTCTGACCTCCTGCTCACCAAAGGGTCATAAAGGCAGGAAGTTTAAAACAGAACCTTCACATAGGATGTGTCCCTATAATAAAACACTATAGCCTCCTCCACCATTCAACAGCCTGGGGAGGGCAATAGAAACAGGAGAATGTCTTTGACCATATAGTTTGAACCAAGACTTGCAAATTTAAGTAACACAATGACAACATTTAACAATTTGACTCCAACACTCAGTATACACCCCTGACGTAACACCGAGCTGCTGTCCGCGATGGCTGTATGACGTAACAACGCGCTGACCTCTGCGAAAGCTGCATGACGTCACACAGGTCACACCGCGCTGCTGTCACACCGCTGTCACCGCAGCCACCATGCTGCGCTGCGTGATGTAACACTGTGCTGACTATGAAGGTGTATGCTGTTTGTGTGAACTGACCAGATGGTCTGCCAGATGTACAGCTAGGAAACGGAAGCTGTTCACTCTTTCCACTGTTCACTCTTGATGGTGATGGTGATGTGCTCTTCTACACCTCCAGAGGTCCACTATCATCTCTTCTGGTTTTGTAACATTTAGGGTGAGATGGTAGTCTTAGCACTGGAGTTTAAAGGCACTGACATCCTCCTTGTAAACTGTCACCCACCATTGTTGTGTCATCCGCAAACTTCACAATGAAATTGTAGATGCTAGTGGCCGTGCAGGCGTAGGTGTAGAGTGAGGACAGGAGAGAGCTCAGTATACACCCCTATAAACCCAAGTTAACATTATTCAAGAGAAGTAAATTGATATGAATTCCAATCACGTTGCCTTCTCCTCAGCATAACTCACAGGTAGGCTAAAGCAGTGGAAGCAATTTGGAACCAGGGTTCCTAATTCGTGTATATAATTATGTCATTTAAAAAAAGACAAAAATTGAAGAAAAAATAAAAATAAAATAAGAACTGTTTATTCTATTACTCTTGTTCTCTTCTGCTTGCTTTCTTTTTTCTTTCTCAGCAGGTGATCCAGGTGATTGATATATGCATTTTTTTTCTCTGCCCGTTCTGTTGGTTTTTGTCTTTTGCCCTTCTCCCCCGTCCCTCTTCTCAGCCGTTTCTCTTTCCCTCTTTCTTTCTCCCCTTCTTTCCCCCAGTCAAGTCTGTCCCGTATTCAGTAAGTGAAAATAAAATAAACAATAAAAGGTGAATCAAATGGACCATTACGGCAAGGCTGGGATGGTCAGTTTGGTAAAGTAAATCCGTTGGGCATCTTTCTTTGCCTTTAGACAACAATTCTGATGGCAAAAGAGCCAAACGGGACAGGCAAAAAAAATAAATAAATAAATAAATAAAATAAAATAAAATAAGAACATTTTTTTAAAAAAATGAAAAAAAGCATGCACATGCCTTCAGGCTTCTCTAAGGCACTGCCTGCTTACAGGCTTTGCTTCCATTGCTGAATCACACTAGTAAAATACTTGGGAGACATAAGCAGAACAGTGTGACACAATTACTGTGCTTGAGACTGTAATCATATGAACACATAGTGGCAATGAGATAAGTTGCCTTTGAATAAATGTCCTATTTTCTCAAAATCGTTACAAAAGCCTCACTGGTACACGAGCTGCAATCACTTGGATATCTGCGCTTCTCTTTTGGGCCGAGACATTATTTTTTTTCCTCTTTTCATCAATAAACGGATATCTCTTTTCAGTTTATTATTATATCACTATTTAATGACAAGTCATTCACGGTCTCTACAGATTAATTTTTAATTCTCTATATGAAGAAAATTAAGAACGCCATTTTCTAAACATGCAATTGGCAGGACAGTAATTAATAACATGTAACACACTGACATGTAATCGCCTTGCTAATGGTTTCATTAACCATGATTCCTTCTGCCTGTGGATCAGATTGTCCCCCTAAGAGCTCATCAGCTCACTGCACAACTCAATCACTCAAACAACAACCACCGATGGATCTTTTATGTGGCTCGCCACTTGATTTGGAGCCATGTTAGTCCCTTTGACTCATTTGCTGTTTGCATTCTCATCTATCACCTGGAAGCAGTCTGTAGAAATCACTGCATTCATGAAACAAATGCTCTTTAGGTTATGAGTTACATTTATATAGTGTTTTTTTTTTGTCCTGATGACGATTCAAAGTGCTTTTCACTGCAAGACACATTCACATTTTTTAAAACTATGAAACTATAAATATAAACAGATGGTAACTTTTTTTTTTTTTTTAAAAAGCACCCTGTGAGTAACCCTGAGGCACACAAACACCACCACAAATACCCTGGCATATGCTAGTGTGACAGCAACCGGTTGGAAGTTTTTACCATCTCATCCAATCCTAACTTGAAAACTGTTGTATAAATGTGGTTCATCCTAAAAACAAAACAAAACACTGCACTCAAATCTGGACCCCCATCTTCGACAGTTTTCTAAAACCAGCCCCTGCAGCCAGCCTCCACAGCTGCTTCTAATTCAGTCACTGTACACCCTTAGAGACACTCTGAATTTCCACACTGTGATGTAATGGTCTCCTCTGACAGAAAATATAAGTTAATAGCGACTCGCCCATTTTTCCTCCTTCATCCTCTTTACTTCTGATTACCTATGTCATCGCACCTTTTATGCTGATTACATCTAAAGTATCGGAAACGGTGTGTTTAACTAATTTACCATGCCAAGCTATTCTCTCAACCAAAAGAGCTTTGTCTTTGTAATTACAACGGATTAGGGACTAATATCTAATTATGCCTTAATATGCTTTAATGCATTTTTAATGGCAGCTGAGTGTTAAAGTCAAATTCGCTGTCGTCTCTGTTGGGGGTGGGAGGTGAAGATTGAGGAAGGGAAAGGGTTTCTTGGCAGCAGAGGCTGGAGGGAGGATAGGAAACATTGATTTCTTTGGCAGAGGTTAGAGGAGCCTAGAAGGAAGCCAGCTGCTGCATACTGAAGTCGCTCAACGTTAAAATGTTGCACCAGTCCTGATCCGCAGTAAAATGCATTTCCCTCGCCGCTGTTTTATGTCAGGAGCGGGAGGACACAAATGCCTGTTTGAATTATGATCTGAAATAGAGACCGTTTATTGATTTGCTACTTTATGAAGGGACGACTACGTTGCCAAGACAAGTGAGATTGAGTACCGCTGGCAGCCAAAAAGAGGGCTGACTTTTCTGTCAGAAAATACAGTCAAGAATTGCTACGGTCTGGAGACTCCGATGCTAAAAAGCCAAAAATCTATTCATGCATACACACGTGCACGCACATGCACACACACATGCACACACACATGCACGCATGGTTCTGATTTTCAAGGGTCACAGCTCATGGCTGACAAGCACACTGAACAAATAGATATTCTCAGACGCACGCCTGCATGCTCTTATAAATGTATTCATACTCACTGTTTGTTTGTCTACGCATGATTGTTTTCCACAACAATATTCCATCATTTGTTTCCCCCTTGTTTATTCTAATAGAGTGTAGGAACAGAAAAATATCTGCATAATATTTCAAAGATTGATTGGGATGCAAATTGCCTCGTGAGCCCAATTGGTGTGGCTTGGCCTGTTTTAATTGGGCTCTGTTAATTAATGCTCAATGTGAAGACAAACTGAATTACTTGCAGGTTTTGTGCATGTCATTATCTCCTAATTGTGCCAGCGTGAATGTGTATGTGTGTGCGTGTGTGTACAATATGAGCATGAGTTTTCATTTGGTTAACCCTTTCCACACCTGTTAGAGCCCGCAAACATTATTACACCTTAATAACAATCACAGGTCATTAAGTTAATACACTATTAGGAAGCTAGGTTCCAGGGTTTTATTAACTGGGAGACTAAAAGTGTAATTAATTTACAGACTAACTGGATGCACTAGAATTGTTAGGCACACAGAGGTGTTTAATCTTAAAGTTAGATTAATTTTTCCGTATTCAGATATGGACCTCATGAGAAATTTCAAATGAGTGGATGGATAAGCGCTCTAACTGCGTGATTAAGAGTGTTTTCAGAGGCAGGCCCTTTAAATCGTCCTTTTATATTTGCCTTGTAAGTCATCTGAATCGGCAAATATTTTATTTAGCACACGAGCTCCGAATCAGTCCACAGAAACCAGAAGCTAATGTTTCACAAGTGACTCGTCAATACATCACTTTTAGCTTTTACCTTGAGTGAAAAGAAAACAAAATAAAATCTGCTGAAATGCCTTCGCTTGAAAACGGATTTAAAAACAAAAAACAAAAACGCAGCAGTGGTTCAGCAAGCGTGCAATGAACTGTGGATCTCTCAGACCTCTATGCTGGTGATGAGATATATCTGCAACTTGAGCTGCAAAGCGGCGAGATTCATATTTTCAGGCCATTAAACAGGAGATGCTAAATCTCAAAATCCTCTATGCAGACGTATAACAGAACAAATGCATCAACGGGTGAAATGGGAGCGTGAGTCATTACACCACTCATCATGACCACCAAGTGATTTATCCTGCCAGCCAGTCACTGAGTCGAGGAGGTCCTCGACAGCAACAAATAAACATATTAATGCGATCATTCGTGCTCTGAGAGGTAGAGAATGCGGCAATTAGCGCTCGTCTGTTGCCACGCGGGCTGGAGTGTCGTTAGGTCAGAGTGACCTTGAGTAGCCTCGTTAGGAAGATGATTGACATGGCCGGCTGTTTTCGGCGGGAACGCTGAAAGTGGGAAGCGAGGGATGTAGGCCGGGTGGCAGGTGGCAGACAGTGGGTGCAGAGAGCACCTGGGATGTTATGAATGAGATCTGGTTTTGTCAAGAGCAGATGTGATAAATGTACCAGTTTCATGAACTTGACTCCAAACCTCATTTAAAGAGAGATTTTCAGTGATTTAACGTTGTGATATTTGCTGCATATCATGTTACTTGCACTTTAGCACTTTTTCAGGAGCAAAACAGATTTGCTTTGTTTTTTCTTACTTTCTTTAATTAGTTAGCAGAGGTCTGACAAAGGTGGCTGCAAATATATTTAAACTCTTCACACATGCATGTCGCACCTTTTCTAAATAAGCCGGTAATAAAAAATTGGAGTTTACCAGGCAGGAAATGCTAAATCTTTAAATTCTACAGTTAGCTTAACCTCTGTGATTGCACAGAGCTCTCAGGAAGTGAGTATCTCAGAAGTGCACTTATTTAATTACTGATATCAAATGGAAACATGTTTGTAATGTTACGTTACGTTAAAAGCCGCCACTATGAGTTCTACTAAACTGTCCATATAGCGGATATAGCAGTTCAGTATCTATACATCCATTTCGTCTTATCCTATTGATCATGAATGTGAATGGAAAAAAAAAATCAACCAGGTTTTAAAAGAGCAACGAGCTACTAGAAACCCGTGGATAATAAGACATAAACCTCCTCAAATGAAGCCACTGTACAGGTGCCAAAAACTACCTGTGATGTCGTGCTGTTTGAACGAATCGCTGTAGATCTGGTGCTGATTGGGACAGTGTTTCTTCAGCCATTTGCACACGTCCTGTTGGGTCCACAGGGCCACTGGCTTGGACAGCTTCACATATCCTGTCTGTATAAGATACAAACATAATAATAAAAAAAATAAGAACTCCTTATTTTAAAATCTTTTTACAGAGTCACCATTTATAACCATTAATAAACCCTGATTATGACGTTTATGGACTACCGCTTCCTCTTTTTGGTCAAATCGTTTGATCTATGCAGGTAAAATACTGTTATGTGTCAGTGTTTTCCGTTTTGACCTGGTGGGATCATGCCACTTTCACTTCTTAACTGAATCTTTACAGGCTGCTTTGTGACATTTTCCCTTCTGCATCAGTGATCAATGGCTAATAAGTGATTTTTTTACACTATAACTCCAGAAAAATGTTTAAAAAGACAGTCATGAAATCTACAGCTGGGAGCTCAGCACAAAGTAAAATATTTAATCTTGAATTACACACACTGTTATGTATGAATTAAACATATGTTCTCAACATATGTTCACATTGTACAGCTCAGAGAAACGTATCGCTTGCGTTAAAGTTAAACACTAAATGGCTCATTTTTCCTCAACAACAAAAAAAATCTGTATCTAAACACACACACAAAAAAATGATGACTGAGAGAAAGGTGGTGTTAATTTGTGCAAATCAATTCTGTGAGGAGAAAACTGAGAAACACAAAGGGATCAAAAACATGGACTCGAAATAAGCAGCTAGAAGATGAACACCTTGTGATGTCGTCTCTTTACATGTGCGGAAATTTGGCCCCTGAATTATAACAGGAAGCTTAGAGGATAACTTTAAGTTTTCTATTTAGATTATTTGCTTTAACGCCTGATAAGCACGTTAATCAAAATTACAGATGTCAAGAATGCATGCAAGCTCTGAGCGCTGCAAATGCACCAAACCAGCATAAGAATATTTCCACACAAGCGGTAGACCAGCCAACATCAACACCACCAAATGTCTCTGCACATATTGAACATATGTTATTCTCTGTATATCTTATTATTTATTGTGATTTGCTAGGCTTTCTTTAAGCGCCGATGTGGGACAGTACCACACTTTCATTGTACTACGTGTAATGGCAATGAAGAGTTAAACTATAAGTGCACTTCTGAGGGAAATTAAAAGTATGCCCCTTCAAGTGTCCTGTTAGTTTTCTTGTTGACTGACTTTTGCTGTATGCTGGGAAGTCTTGCAGTGTTTTATTCTTTCTGTATGGGCATCTGAAATAAAAAAAGAATAAACTAGACCATAAGAAAGACAGATATCATACTGTAAAAGCACAAGAGGACCAACACTTACTGCTATCCAGGGCCAATAGTATCCAAAACCTATAATATTGTAGCTGTTGCCAGTTTTGACAGAGAACTATGAACGAGTGCATGCATACACTTCTCTGTTTTGCATTGCAGTCTTGCTGCAAGACACCTTTCTTATTTAAACGCACTACTTCAACAGCGGGCTATGCAGTAGACTGCCAGCGGATTGCTCTTGAAAGTGCTGGCAATGGATTTGATTTTGATTGAGGGGGCTACTAAAATTACAAACACAGGGAGGTGATTAAAATTTCACATCCACTCCCCTCCACTTCAGCCTGCTCTCTGGCTGCCGTGTGGTGCGGCATAGCAATGGAAGCCCCCTCTTTCCTCCACCCAAAGAAAGCAGAGCAGCAGGTACTGGCAGCATTTCTCCCGGCTTGTGCCTTCTCGCTCCTCCTTTCTATCCCGTCTCATCTCTCCCCCACGTTCAAGCTCACGCAGGCCCTGTCAGAACTATCGCGTTGTCTTTCTCACTTCTTCTCCCCGCATATTGTAGCTCTCGTCTCTCCCATCGCCCTTCTCTCACCTGTTTCTTATTATATGGTGCTAGCTCACTCTTGCCTTTTCGGTGTCTTTTCACCGCTCCTTCCCACTCATCACGCGGCATCCCTGAGAGAAAGAGAAATTGAGGGATGTGTACATGCTGATTTGGGCATATGGTCTGTATCCCGTGTAGGTAGGCGAAGTGACAGACACCCAAAGAAAGCAGGTAGGTATGTACGCAGAAAGGCGAGGCCGCCTCTCTTAATACGATTGCTTGGCAGCCTGCAAAGGATAGGTGTAGAAACTGCAGAGAGGGGAGGGTGTGGTATTACAGGAAGAAACCACATTAACCATTAAACACAGCTCAACTCAATGCTAATTAACCCCGACTATAAGCCTGAGGCGACAAAAGAGAGAGGGAGGCCAGGATGTCGTAAGAGTGAAGGATGGAGAAGAAAAGAAGAGAGAGAGAGAGGAGTGTGTGTGTGTGTGTGTGTGTGTGTGTGTGTGTTATGAAAGCATGTGAGAAAGTAGAGTGTAGAAAGGAGGAAAAAGAAAAAAGAGAGGAGGCTGGGAGTGTGAAGGATGGCCGGACTGACAGATGATCCAGAGGAATGAAAAGCAAAAAGCCTGGTGCTCCATGGTAGACTCAGCAGAGTTTGACACAGGAGACTCTCTCATTTTCCATGAACCCATTTGTGAGTCAATGGCCATCTGTGTTTTACATTCTGCACTGATTTAGCCCATAGCTGTGTTCCCTGGGCCTGTACAATAGGTGAGCCGGTGCCTTTCTGCCTGCCAGCCAGCCTGCAGAGCCAAAGGGCGGAGAGAAAACAGAACAGAGAAGAAAACAAGAGTACAATCATGCTCAAAGAGCCGTGTTCAAGAGACTCCAGGCCAATTAGAGTTTTGAGTGACAGCGCAGGGGTGAGAGAGGAAGCCCGCTTTATTTCTAAGTGGAATACGTCTGGGAACGAGCACACAAAGACGCACGCATTTATCCACATGTGCAGCCCGTTCGCACAAACGCGTTCACACTGGAAGGAATGCGCATAAATGCAATGCATACGCGCGCACGCGGCACATTTATATGACCGCCATCTGTGCCGATATGCGTACAGTGTTGTGATGTCCTTGGATTTAATTGATATCTGAAAGCCCAGTAGAGCTTCCAGTATTCTTCACGTTACCTTAGCAACAGAGCAAGGACAACCTCAAAAATTAAAAGACGAGAAATAAAGCCTTTTGGGGGGAAAACGCACAACCCTAAGATGAACCAGAGTCTGCGATAAACATACATTTCCAATCACACTGGAAAAAAACAAGTATTACATACATAATGAAGCATGTAATCCCACTAACGCTGATAAGCATTTAAAGATCCAATATGAATGCACTCAGCTAAATTAATCAAGAGGCAATCACATGGCCCCTTTGTGAGGACAGTATTGGAATACAAAAAAGAGCTGGGAATTAAAAAGCGCTGAAAAGCATTCCAGAGACAAACACCATGTGACTGAGAGAGTGAATTTGGCAGTGGTGTTGTACGGCAATAATTGTTTCTTAGGAGAACTGCAAACCCTCCTCCTCCCCGTGCCGCGGTTTTCATTTTGCCTCCAAGATTGTCGGGCTGATTGCAGGGTCAAATGGCTTTTCACTCAATTAAAAATGTTAACTACAGCAGCAATTAGCTCATGTAAGGACATTGTCTTGTCAATAATTTGAATTTAGTGCTAAACTGACCACAAGGAGCTTATGAAGTGAAACAGATTTATTAGTTCGTCTGAGTTTTGCTTAGTTACCAGAAATAACTCAAATTCAACCTCGGCTCTGGATATTTCCCTGGACAATATAAAGTGGCAGAGTTCATTTATTGAGCAAATGCATACAAGGGCAGAACAAATACTCGATAGCTATTTGATAGCAAAGTGCTGTTCCTTTTATTTAAAACCATTGTCTAGTAGCCTTCATTAGGCGCAGCGGTGTTTGTTGAATAAATCGTAGCCGATTCCTTTTTGTCCTAAACAGGTATGAAAAAAAAAATGGAAGTAATGTTCACACAGTACCAAAAGTTGCGTGTAAAAGTCAGCGTTTCTTAATATTTTGCTTCTAAACAGCCAGACTTTGTTGTTTTGTTGTCTTTAGGCTTTCTGAAGGTCTTTCAAAGTATTTTTTTGGACATTGCTTTTGCACCGATTTTCCAGCCTTTGTACTTGATCATTTTTAAAGGAATGGTTTTCTCTTTTCTTTGCTAAGCCACTTAACAGCACTGACCTATGAATCACTCAGGCATAAAAATGGCACTTTACTCAAGGGATGAACCAGTGTTGACACAAAACAGATAAGACAACTAAGCAAAAACACAATTTTAACTATTGTAACAGCAGACAAAAAACAAAAAACCAAAACATACTTTCTGACAGGCATATTGAATTCATGATAACAATTCCCAAAGAGCTATTGGGTTTTTTTGTATGTGAAGTGACTGGCCTAGGTAAACAGTATCTGAAAGTTGTGTCCTTTTGCACATTACTATAAATGTAGGACGCAAAAACAGAATCATGTAATTTTAGAGAGTTTTTCCAGTTGCTTTGTTTTGTATAAATGCTTATTTAATGTGCTAGCAATTCACTTCAAATAAATAACTATGAAGACTAGAAGATTGAAAAACAATTCCCACACTGGCTCATAAACTTTCATAGACAATACAAGGTCCTGACAGCCAATCTGAACTTATTTTCATAAAATTATGGATGCCTCAAGTAGAAAGAAGAGAGCCTATTATCAGTGCTCATTTCAAAAGTCACCAACACGCCACAGTCACACCTTCACACACTCATTCAAGCAGAGGTTTATTCTATGCCTTTAAGAGCTTTCTAACTATTATACCAGACTCACAAACTCTTGATGTTTGATCGCACAGTATCAGCAAAATACTGAATTTAGTGTTCAGTATTTTGCCCAAGGACATGCAACATGCAGACTGGAGGAGCCAGAGAGTGATCTTTCAATTGGTGGATGATTAACTCCTGAACCATTCATGGTGGTGCATGAGTGCACACGGAAACCTTGAACTACTGTGAAAACACCATTAATGCTATCCAGACATCTTTTTTTCAGGAAAAGGCTTTGCTTATTTTAGCAAGATGATGGAAACCTACGACAACTGGGATAGGATACCCTATAACCCCCAACTGGACAATAGATGAGTGGATGAATTAAGCTAAATATATGATAAACTAGGTCCTAAAATGTTAAACAGTGCTGATTGTACATCAGTAAAGGATGGGAAAATGTATCATTTGAAAATATAATTATCAAAACTACTGAAATGCTTATAGTGTTAAAAATTTGTCAGGATGCAAGACAGTGGTTCTCTTAAATGTGCTGCTGACATAAATTTCAATGTGAGTGTAAACAAGTCAACATTAAAACCACTGTCTATAATACTGTGTGCAGTATTTATTTATTTTTTTAAACGGCCCTGCCAGGGGTAGTTTGCATCTCAGCAACAACAAGTGGTCCGAGTAAAAACCAAATGAATGCCAGAAATTGAATTTCCCAAGCAGAAAATTGCATTGTAATAAAATTATTGGTGTTAGTCACATGGCTAATCAGTGTATATTAAAAGAAAAAAACTCATTAGTTTCAACATTTCGATTTTTTTTTTTTTTTTAACTTTCAATTAAATCTAGAGATTAAATCAACTGCAAACTTGCAAAATTGTATTTTGGTTTTTATTCTAGACAACATTACAGCTTATTTGGAAACACTGTTATAGCTAAATATACCAATATACTCACAGCTTCTCAAAAATGCAATCCTGTATTTACATAAGGTCTTAAAACAAAGTGCTACCACATTATATCTCATTCTTTGTATAAGTTATAATTTTAGACCCTAAATCTAATCCTGATTTTACCTTTTAATTCCATCCCTCAGTTCTCAACAGCAGCGGGAAAACTGAAAGGTTGTATTAGACGCTTCCTTCTTCCTCCACCCTGAACTTCCTTATGTTACACGAGTCACATTCCCTGTTATATACTACCCTCTAGTGTCATCACTAAACACTGCCTCCACGTTTAACTGCAGACTGACGGAGAAGCACTAAGAAGAGCAAGGCAGCTGCCATTAATGTCATGTTGACTGAGTGAATGGGTGTCTGAGACACGGAGCCCTGTGTCGCCTGCCCTATCTCCACTGCACAGCTAATTAACAGCTCTGGCATGTTCTCTCTCGCTTTCTTTTCTTTCTGCCTCGCTCCATTTCTCTCGGCAAGAGCTGGCAGGAGATGAAAATTCCCTGTATTAATTAATCTGTTACATACAGGAATTGGGATGAAACCGTGATACGGGTGCGTGTATGTGTGCGCGGACAGGGCAGAGAGGAGTCCAGAGAGCTGTGGATAGCTGACAGAATAACACGCTGTGCTGGAAAAATTAATAAGCCTTAATAAGGAGCCTCTGTTTGAAATTGGATTTACAGGCGATGCCAACTTTACTCAGGCACATCAAAGAAAGTACACCAGATCCCTTCAGAGCACCTGACCTTGGGATTCAGCGGGGTCCATAAAGCATAGCAGGGCGTGTTAACACCAAACAAGATATATTCACCTTGGGCTTCATATTGATTACGACTGAGATGAGGTTATTTGCTATGGATGTTATAGCTATCCACAGAGTCTAAATGGCTGTTTTATGCTTCATGTTTAATCTATGGCTGAGCCTTGACTCGATTATAAATCCGAGCAGGCGCATGATTCAACTTTAATCCAATATTTAAAAATTAACGCCGCTGATGTGATGAACTGAAATGACCTGCTGTATGCTGTTCCACAGAATGGCACAAAGGTCTGGATTTATTATGTCTTCACATTTATTCAGTGCTAATTGATGGATCGTTAAAACAGGTACTTACACTCCACATGAAAAATGAGATGAATGAGCCCTAGCATCAAACTCTCCCTCTTAGTCAGCAATCCTGACAAAATGTTGAGTTTCTCACCTGAAAAGCCGATGAAGCGTGGTAACGTTTCTCTTCTATCAACTGAAATGTGTTTGTAGGGCTGAAAAAGCACTCGAATGTGGCACCGGAAAGTTTCAGTTAAACAGGATTTAGATTTCTCGGGGCGAGGTATCAATCACGCGTGCTGTGTTGACTCTAGAATTAATACAGACTCTCAGTTTCATCTGCGTGGCTTCTGTTATTTAACAGCCAACAACATTTGATTAGAATTTCTATTTGCAAGATATATAGTCCCTGGACTCATATGCATATACACGGACAAGCCAAAACATTACGACTGCTCACAGATGTAGTGAATAACATTGATTATACAATGATGCATTTCAAGGTCTGGGATTAATTAGACTATAACTGAACATTTGGCTGTTAAAGCTGCGCAAATGGGCAGCAGTAAAGAACTAAGTGACTGGCAAGGGTGAAGTTGCAGCCAGATGACTGGACGGGAACATATCTGAAAGAGCAACACTTATCAAGTGGCCCAGTTTGGCACTGTTGAGTACAAACCCGCAGTGGTCTGAGGAGAGACAAGGCATGAACTGATGGCAAAATGTTTTAACTGTTCCCAGTTAAACTTGAGAGGCTTGATGCACCCCGGGCAGCAACATTTGATGGTGCAACACTCCACACGGCACCTTCAATGGTCTTGCCTTGATGGGTCCATTGACTTGGCACCACACAAAGACCAACAAGCAAATGAGTTGAGACATTGTAACGAAGGGACATGACAATCAGGGAGTGCTGAAGAGAAATCTAAGGGGAAAAGCACAAAAACAGAGGAGGCAAGGAGCCAAACAACAGTGTAACCTGGGAACATATGAGCCACTGACGCCTGCTCGCAGCACAAATGTTGTTGTTAAGATTGTTGTAAAGATGTAGGAAAGTGTACTTTTCTTGGCTTTTCACCCATAATATTATTAATTATAGCATTAGTAAAACACTCTGGCAGGATCAGGTAAAGACATTGATGCTAAGGTGCTCAAACCTTATTTTGCAGCAAATAAACATCAAATTTTTTAAGTATCACAGTACAGGATTTGGTTGCAGTTTCTATGCTCTGTGCTTTTAAGATGATCACCTACTGCACATATAACTGCCAGGAGGCATTCCCTAGATGACAGCCGAGTGGTGAGAGTTTCACTTATGAGGACTTTGATATGAGGGAACGGGAGGTTTTGAAGCATCACCGTGATTTAGACTTGGTAGTGCATGCATATTTATGAAATCAAAAATAATATGCCGAGCCATACAGAATGTGAAAGAATGTGGTCATATAATAGCACACATATGTAATACTAATTGAAGTTGAACACCATTTAATTAACCTCAAATCCTGTAAGTACTAATAAATACTATCTGTCCTGTGTCTCCAAAGCTTGATAGTACAGATTACTATGAGACATAATTAAACTCTTTCTAGACTAGTCTACTTAGATTTTTCCAAAGATAGGAGATATTAAATCTAGCGCACAGGGACATGTGACATTGAGGCTGAAAGTTGTCAAATAATTTCTGCAACTTTCTGTTTGCACTAATTCAACCAGGCCAGGCTGCAGGTCTGGTATTTCAAAGAGGTTTACACAGAAGCTGGTGTCTGACTCAAAGTACTTTAATCTTCTTTCATTGTCGTAACTGTTGATCAGGAAAGAAAAAGAGCATATGGCAGTTTGCATACGTTGGAAGTAAACACTACTCTCCCAATCCGTCTATTTCTGGAGAGGAAACAACTTATGAGTCTTCACTGCTGTTGATGGGTCCTTTCATCTATTATCAGGGACACCAAGGAAAACAACAGCTTGTCTGTCACTGCTTATTCCACATTAAAGTTATTGTTGGTGCTTACAAGGTGGACAAAAACATAAGGGGTTACTTTATCTACATGACTGGCATACTATTTTGTGCGTGGAAAGCAAAAGGATGTGTGCCGTCCACATAATGTGACAACAAATACCATCAATGTATCATCAAATAAGAGTAATAAGTGCAGTTATATCGCCACAGTGCAGTTAAGCATGCTATGTGAATTCCTTGTGAGATCTGAGAACTTGTGCTACAGTGTTTCAAGTGCTATACTTTTGTTTAGATACAGTGGAGCATTTCATTAACTTGGTTTAGCCTGTTAGCATTCCAGCATTTGCTAATTAGCACTTAAGAAAACACAGTAATTACACTTTTATCCAAAACAAAGCAGCTAATTTGAGGGGTCACAAGTGTAAATCTAATACTAAGACTTTCATCATTTCAGTTTTTAGTGCGCTCGAGGTGGCCTATATTTATTTTGGGAATTTGGACACAAAAAATTGGACAACCTGAAGCTTGCTGTCAAGCCAGAATGTAGAGCAAACACGTTTGCAGCTAATCAGCCATAAAGCAATAAAAACTGAAATAACAGTCACCCCCAAAGCAGGTTTTATTTCCAGGTTTATTGTTTATTTTACTCTAGATTTGATTGATTTACAACATTATGCTGAAAGGAAAAAAGATCAGAAAATAGCAGCTAAGACCATAACTGGGCAAAATGTTTTAGTCAAATGAGGATTAAGGTCCTTTTTCTCATAGACTTCTATACAGCCACACTTTCATTCTGCCCATTCTGGCTTTTAAAATAAATATATATTTATGACACACTGAGAGCTTATATCCAACTTTTACGCACAGTCTGTGGACTTGATGGATTTTTCAAAGGCATTAAAAACCTTTTGAAAATTTCACAGTTAAAGATCAAACTACAACTCCCTCGACAAATGCAAAGAGACATTCTTTTTTAAAATGTACCTAGCAGCCCTGAATTTTTCAAAACACTACGCATCAAAAGACATTAAACAGTCTGTACCCCCCAAATAATATAAAAGATAATACATGTAACAGTTCAGTGTATTTAGCATTTGCTAGCAACTGGTCATTCAGCATGCTGCCACCTGCAATACTCACACAGCACCGTCACCCAAATCGTCCCAGTAGTGAGAACACACTCCCCCTGACTATTTCAATTCTAAACTCACGTGTCTAACTCACAGACTTAATGGACAAACATGTAATATAAATATTAGCCATCAGTCACCTGTTTTCTTTTATTAATCCAAGCTTCTCTTACAGTTACCATGAGTCTGAAAACTGCTGACTCTGGCGCCCCTTAGCTGCAGTATGATAGAAAACACTATGAAGACACTATGGCAGCGGTCCCCAACCCCCGGGACACGGACTGGTACCAGTGAGTCGTTTGGTTCCGGGCTGCGACAGTTGAGGCTCGGGTGTGAAATTTATGGTTTTCAGGGTTTTTTTATCGTTAACTCGGTTGCCCTGGGTCTTTTCCCGTGTTGTAGTTGTGTGTTTTCAAAGAAATATTTACACGTTACCATAGTGACCAGAGAGTATTAAGGGACAGAGAGAAGGATGTTACACTCAATTTGTTGGTCATTGTAGGAGGATGCTGCCAATAAAGTTAGGCAATTACACAGTGAATTCGCATTTATTAGTATATTTGGAAAATACCCCAGTTTGTGTCTTGCTCGTATCATTTTATTTTGTTGTATTTATCTGCGCCACCCTAAAGGCAGGTCTGTGAAAATATTGTCTGACATTAAACCGGTCGGTGGCACAAAAAAGGTTGGGGACCGCTGCCATATGGCACTATGGAGACACAGAGTACAGATTTGCAAAGAAAAAGAGGAGTTGGAGTTGTTATATGCTTGAAATAACAGGAGATTAAATAATTAATAATTGAAAAATTAAAAAACAAAAACAATATATGTTATGCTATGATAGATAGTCTTACCCGGGTCAGCTCAGACTCTGAGACAGATCGGTGTGGCGGGGAGCGCCGCTGGTACCTAGGAGGGCTGACATCCTGATAGCTTGGGCTGTCGTCATCCAGCAGGACAGACCCCACGTCCACAGACTCTTCTTCCTCCTCCAGCTGTGACGTCATATTCTCCTGGCACATCTGGTGGTCGATGCCATTCTGGCTCAGGTTGCAGTGAACAGCTGAGTGTGTCAGAGGCAAACATTTCCAAGTGATTAGCAAAGGGTAACAGCAGACATTTGCCATAAATAGGACGAAAGTGTAGTATTGCAATTTTAACTGGAGGTGCTTTGCATTACGTTTGAATCACTTAGGTTCAGGTATGTACTCTAGCTAATAAATTAAGATTGCAGTTTTCTATAAATGGGCCTTTCAATGCTTGTGTAGTACACAAGAGTACTACATCGTTTATGTAATAGTATAACATCTTTTTTTAATGGTCTCTTTTTACAGTTCTCTTAAATGTTAGATTATTAGATTTCCTGGTGAAATTCCAAACTGTGAGCAGCACATGTTGAATAACCCAGTCCTCACACACTGAACGCTACACTTCAGAAATTCCACAAGATGGCAGCAGAGAGTGACTTATGGTGAGTAAGCCAGTGAAAGTCTCAGTAGTTCATTGTAATGCAACCTGTCTCCTACTACCAGACAGTTCTTAATACAGTGGACTGTTTGCAGACAGTTATCCAAAATCTGTATTAGAGCATAAATGATAACAGCAAAGTTTCAGGAAAAAGCTAAGTGTTATCTACTATTCACTAACATCAGAGAGACAAGTCCCAGAATGATTCTACATGATGAGAACAACCCAAATGTAAGGCACAAAAATATCTTCTGCAAACAAGAAGATGAGCAAGTTATGCAGGAGATGATATGCCCCCACAGAGATAATCTGGAATTTACATAAACAGGCATACATCCACAGAAGAACCATGGCAAGTTCTCCAAAAAGACAACTTAACTGAAAACTGTGAAAAAGCACAACAGCAAAGGAGTTGTCTCATACATCAGCAATTTAGTTTTTCTATCCTTAATGTAATGACCCTTCTATGAATCTCATACTCTTAAAAGTAAAGAAGACAAAGAGAATTTTGTTAGTGTGGAACTACCAGCAAAGCCAGCGTTCAGGCATCCATAAGTTGAAAATTCCAACAAGTTCAGGCAGGCTACAAAGTCGAGCTCAGCTGCCGGCCTGGCAGATCAGATGATATCAGTGCCAGCACAGATCAGCTATAGTCTCTCAGCAAACTGGCACATCTCATTACGTGTGTGCTATTGAGTCTTCTGTAGCCTGCCAACAGTTTCTGTAACAACTGCAAGCCGCTCAGCAACCCACCTGACTTCATGTCGACTCTGTTGTCACTGATGCCTGCTGTGCTAGATCATTTTGTTGCCATGCCACGAAATACAAATTACTCCAGACGGAAAGAAACATTTTCTCTGGACTTCAGTGGACCACACAAAAATTTTTCCATGTTACACTTGCCTGAGACTTTCAGTTTTTATGGAAAAATATTGCATTGTAAATCAGCGACATTCTCAGCATAACCCATGAGTGGCTGAGCACTACAGCAGGAGAGTTTATCTTTAGCCAGAAAAGCCTTTTTTCTTCTGTTTTTTCCCCCTCAAAAATCCCGCACAGTCGATTGCCTTGATAAGAAAACAACTGGAAATCTGTGTAAAAACTTGTGTTATGACTGCCACAAATTGCCATTCAAGGACATGTCTCAGGCAGATGACTTAAAAAAGAAAACAGCAAAAGCAATTCCTGTGAATCAATTTGCATGCATGTAAGAGATGAATGATAATAGTCACATATTGGCAGAAGGCTTGTACTCTGGGTAAAACCGTATCGTACTACTCTGTCATTTCCTCCATGAAGGGCTTATTTTTAGTTGTGTTTTTCAGGAGGTGTCAGACTCGAACACTATTTTAGTCTCATCAGGCAGTGATGCAGGAGCAGAAGTGACAGCTAGCAGTGACTTGTTAGGTGTCACTAAAATAGGCCATTTGTCATCATAAAACCTGAGCACTTGTTCTAAAAACACCAGCGTCTCATTCATGTGGAATGGAAGTCAAAAACCCTTTTCATCACACCTGAAGTCTGCTTGGATAAAAGGTCAAAAAACACGTTTTTTTGAAAGCCGCACATTCGGCTTTACTTAAAGGTCTAAAAAGAGTAACAGAATGAACTTGAAAAAAGAAGAGGAAAAAAAAAAGCACAACCGTGCAATGTGTCTCATATAATTGCCTGCAATAAATACATATTTGAATGTCCTTGATATCTCGGATAGACACATAGGCTTTGGGGAGGGTATAAAAGGATGACAGCTATCTACTGGCCAAACAAATATGCCAGTCTGTTTGTTGGCAGACAAGCGCGGCCAGGAAAATTGCCAATTAGCGACTTATTTGAGACCACTGTCAGAGAGCAATTACAAGTCTGACACAGTTCAGACTGGACTGAAACAAAACAGCAACAATATCCGTGCTGCCATTCAACATACCAGCGGGGCCACCTACAGTAGATTTCACTTCTATAGTTCCTCCTCATACTGCAACATGCTATACATCTGGAAAATAGAGTGTGAACACATTTAAAATAAGGGAGAGAGTGCACTACATTTGTTCAAATATCTGACCTAGAATCACACCATAGATAGATAGATCTCATGGCTAAAGCACTTCTGGGTGGATGCAAACTGCATTTCGTTGCCTTGTACTTGTGACATGTGCAATGACAATAAAGTCTATTCTATTCTATATAGTCACAGAGCACTTGAGCTAATACAAAAGTTGCCTGAATGACTCAGATTTTGTTCAGATTACTGTTACACTGTCCAAATGCCAGAATACAAAGACCACTTAGTGCTTTACTTGCTTTTAAAATATTACAATCTTTTTGAGGACCTATGAAGTCACAATAAGATTCTTATTAATAATTTAAGTAACTTATATTTGGCAGTATAGCTCTCTTTATGTGCAACAGAAGAAAAGCTAGAGCCAGAGATGCAAAGAACAAAGCTGATACCACAGCTAACAACAGATCTAATATTTATTGAGCTGTACACAGAATGGAAAGAAAAAACTGGGGCAGGGGTGGTTTGCAAAGCAGCTTACAGATGATTATGCTCAATACATTGAATCCATTATACAGCTGTTGTGATGAGCCTGATGATAATTTGTTGTAATGTTAAAATAAAGGGTGCCACGCTGGAGGCGTTACTTCTAAAAAGTGAATTTGTACGCAATATAAAAGTGTCCTATCATGATACTGATGATATACATGTATATAATCTGCATTTATGTTGCTAGTGCACAAATCCAGACTGCTAGAAAGCTATTACAGCTAAAGGTGGGAAAAAACCCCAACTTGAGGCAAAACCACCAGTACAAAGAGGAGACATGGCGGCTGAAGTGAAACCAAAAAGTAATCAACCGAGCATCTCACTAGTTAGACTCTACATGACAGGAGGACCAAGTGGTGGATGGAAATTAGTGATGCAGTTACATGGCTTTAATCAACTGCTTAAAAGGTCTGAGCCAACATATAACATCTCAGGTGGAAGATATTAATCAATTCAAGTTCTATTATTTGATAGTAATGTGCAGGCTCTATAAGAGTTTCAAGGTTACATCACTTTACTTATTAATATTATTGTTATTATTATTTACTTAAATGTTTGACATTTGGAAAACACTGACTAAGCTGCTTTTGGGTTTGCATTTGATGTATTGCACTATAATGCTGCTGCACCTTGTGGTAATGGATTCACACTGTGAATTAGGCAGTCTGTCATCAGTGACACTAGTTCATTGGGAAAGAAGGAAAAGGAAAAAGGTCGCTCATGTTGTTTGCACCAATAAGTAAATGCTCCTGCCTGCAAGCTGCAATGTCTGACTGGATGTTATTTAGTATTTGTTTTTCCTTATATCGACCAAAAAATAATTATTGGAGATTTTCTTGAAATGTTGTGATATCATTTTGCTATACCAACCACCTGTAATTAAAATAATTAAAATCTTTAATTTGTGATTTAATCCCTACATTAGGAATCATTGGAGTGAGTTACCTATTCTAAAGCAAGATGAACCATGCCTTAAATAGCCTTAAAATAGTACGCGTGCTGTGATACGTCACCGTTAACTACCTCTGCTACTTTTATGATTTAAATTTTGTTTAAGCAAAGCTTTTAATATATAACTATATATGAACTATTCCTCTCCCACATGCCTCTTTTCTTACTTGTGTTTTTTGATACCTGTACTCAAAGTGTGAGGCAGTCTACTGATTGTTTAAGGATCACTCTACACTTGGTTAACGCACTGACCGACTCTTTGTGTGACATCTTTAACCAGCTTTCTTCGTTTTCTAATAGGACAAAAGGCAAGTTGCTCTAAAATATGCCACATTAACTAACAAGGCTTACTTATAGATGGATGGACTACAAACGCCGATCAGGTGTAATATTATGAGGCTAATATTCTGTTGGTCTCCTTTTCGGTGCCAAAACGGCCCGGACCCACTGAGGCACGGACTCCACTTGACCACTTGAAGCTGTGCTGTGGAATCTGGTACCAAATTGTCACCAACAGATCCTTTAAGTCTTGTGAGTTCTGAGGTGGGGCCTCCATGGATCAGACTTGTTTGTCCAGCACATCCCACAGATGCTGAGCGTATGAACCACGTGCATCGGTGAGCCTTGGCCACCCGTGACACTATCACTGGTTCGCCACTCTTTCTGACTTCGACCACCTTCGGTAGATTCTAACCACTGCAGACTGGGAACACCCTACAAGAGCTGCAGTGTTGGAGATGCTCTGAAACAGCCATCTAGGCACCACAGTTTAGTCCTTATTAAACTCATTCAAATCCTTACAATTGTCCATTTCTCTTACTTTAAACACATCAATATTGAGGACAAAACGTTCACTTGCTCCCTAATATATCCCACCCATTAACAGGTGCCATGATGAAGAGATAATCAGTGTTGTTCACCTGTCAGCGGTCATTATGTTATGCCTGATCGGTGTATTACTACTTTAAAGAAAAATGTCAAACATGACACAGCTATAGTCCTGCTGTTTGATTCCTGATTAAAGAACAGAGCCCCGTGAAGCCCCATTTAAACCATACAAAGATCATACATGAGCGGGCCATGTTTTAAACAAAGCCGAATTGAGATGCGTGGCACGATGCATTGCTCCCTCTCACTGCCTCTTTATTCTCTCCTCCCAGCTCACTCCTTCCCCTTCCCCTCCTCACCCTGACTAAATTCATGACTGGTATGCAACCACTCTGGAGGAGAAATGAATTATACATCCTCTGCTAAGAGCATCTGAACAATGGTACAAGTAGACTAAATGGATGGACGGGTGAGAAGATGGTGAGAGGAGTTAGGCAAAGGGGGAGGACCACAGCAAACAGAGAAAGGACAGCCGCACTGGCCTGTCATCGTTTCTGTGGAAGAAGGGTGAGTGGATAGAGGGCTAAAAGATAGATTTTCTTTTCTCTCTCTCTCTTTTTTTTTTTTTTTTTTAAAATAGCAACAGTTGCTATAAATAGCACCATTACATTCTTCCCTCTCTCCTCGCTGACATGCGCCGTGAAAGCTTTGCGAGGGAAGAGAGATAGATGAGGGAGGATATCCGCCTCCATTCTCCCACTCCGTTCTTTTTCTATCAATGGAACTCCGTGTTGGGAAATGAGGAGAGAAAATGAATGGAGCACACTTACATAGAATTGTTACCGAAAACTGCCATCGCTTCAAAGCCAAATGCATTTCTATTAGAGGAGGATAAAGTAAGAATTAGATTAGTCTTACGTAACTGTTCTCTTAATTACTGTACATGACTTTTAAACGAGCAGCCATTATCAATTGAATCTGAAAAGGACCAACCAGCAGGAATCTGTTTGTATGCCTGCCATGAAAAATTGTAGGCACACTGAATAAACTGACTGCTATAATAAGAATTTTAAGGGTTTTGGACTTGACAAGTTCATGCCGACAAAAAATATATACAGTGATTCAGATCATCAAACAAAGATTAGACACAGATAACCTGATGAGCACAAAATGCACTGATTTCATATTTTAAGGGAAAGAACATTCAAACTCTTCTGGCCCTATGTGAGAAAGTAATTGCTCACTAAACCTAATAACTGCTTGTGTACAGTTGGCAACTGCAATCGAGCACTGGCAATGAGTCTTTCACATCACTGTGGAGCAACCTTGGCCCACTCTTCCTTGCAGAACTGTTTTAATTTAGCCACATTGGAGGGTTTATGAGCATGAACAGCCCATTTAAGGTCATGCCAAAGCATCCCAATCAGAGGTCTTTGACTTTGACTGGGCTGCTTTGAGCCATTCGAGTGGACTTGCTGGTGTGTTTTTGGATCATTGTCCAAGCACTTGAGCTTCAGAGCACAAACTTATGGCTGAACAGTCTCCTTTAGGATTTTCTGGTGAAAGCAAAATTCATGGTTCCATTAAATTTGGCAAGTCATCCAGGCCCTGCAGCAGCAAAGCATCCCCAGACTATCACACTACCACCACCATGTTTGACTGTTGATATGATGTTCTCTTTATGAAATGTTGTTATAGTTTTACAACAGATCTAATGGGACTCAAAACCTTCAAAAAGCTAAACTTTTTCTCATCATTTCACAAAATGTTGTGGATATTCAAGATGTTTTTTGTGACACAGGACTTAGTATCCTTTTTGGTCACCAGTGGTTTTCTTATTGGAACTCTCCCATTTGGGCCCAGTCATTTTATTTTTGTTGAATACTGAACACTGACTTTGTGAGGCCTGCAGTTCTTTAGATGTTGTTCTGGGGACTTTTGTGACCTCCTGGATTAATCATCAGTGCAGTCTTGGAGTCATTATATTCCTGAGAAGGTTTACAAATGGCTTAGAAATGTCTTTGCAATCACTTCCTCACTGATGTATGTCAATGATTTTGTGTCACTTCACACTTTTGAGATCGTTTACCCTGCTTCACTTTGTCAGACAGCTTCTATTTAAGTGATTTCTTCATTCATCAGGTCTGCCAGTAATCAGGCCAAGGCGTGGCTAGCATATGCATATGGAGTTTTGTATGCATTTTCTTTCCTTAACATTTATTTAGTCTAGAAGGCTTTTCGGGGCTGTTTGCAGAGAAGCCCAGTCATGTCATATTTGACCAGAGATAATCAGGATCTTTGTATTCTCAGACTGCGCACTCCTGAAGAGACAGGCAGCTGTGTCTTATCTTTGCCAGAAACTGAAGTCCAACTTCAGTGACCGCAGGGTAACCCCTCTCAGGCAGAAGTTCACAGACGTTGAAAAACTGGGATTCATAATTGAAAGAAACGACAACTGCAACAGCTGCAGCTTTTGTTCCATTTTAAATTTGAATCTACTGTTTTCAGTGTAATAGCAAAAAAAAAAAAAAAAAAAAAGTCAGTCTTTTTAAGTTTAATAAGTGTTTTACATCAATGTGGAGTCCTGTTCACATCCCCTCATACTTAAAAAAAAAGCATCTTGGTGACACTGCTGATACGTTGGCCATGAATTGGCTCCTCTGCAGCACTATAGTGTTAAAGGTGCAACAAGCCAAATTTAGAACTACTCAATATTGCATCAGAGTACCAGTGAACACTGAGATTTGACACACCTCTTGAAATCCTACAGTAGAGCGTCAGCGCTGCAGTCCATGACTTCAAAGTTAGGTGATGTAACAAGACAGTAATCCAGACCACACCAGTAAATCAACAAGAAGTCATTCAGAATTCCCAGCGCTTTCCTTAACATTACTGAGATCCCATGGCATGACCTAAATCAGGACATCCTACAAATATCAACAAACTGAAACAGTAATGTCAGGTCCAAAAATAGCTTCTTATTTGAGTAAAGTCCCTGAGGCTGCTATAAAATGTCTAATAGAAGTTTTTGCTGCTAGAGCTGGTACAAAGAGTTACTAGATTCACATATTAACTTTCCTTTTTCAGCATTGTGAGTTATTACTAGGTGTATTCAATAAAGATGGAAATGACTGAAGTTAGTGTTTTGTTAGCTCAAATAATGTTTGAATAGCCTACAAATATGAATAAGATAAAGATCAGAATATTTTTTTACCTTCTTGAAAATATGTTTTGTGTGTATAAAAACAGTTAAAGTAAGCGCAGTGTGGAAAACCAGTTTAAATAAAAAGCACTCAAGAAATTTATTGATGGTTGCAAATGTCACCAACTGCAGTTTAATAGAGAGCATTGGAGATCTCATGGAAGATTAGATATATCTAATGGGTAAGTTTGAATGCATTTATTAAGTGAATATTTAATATTTTACTGCATTGGACAGTTATTGGGTAAGATTTTAATTGATTAGTGTGATGCTTAATAGATAGGGACATTGTCTGTAGCTGTAATACAATCTGAAATGGTGTAATATTACATACAGTACTTTGCAAAAGAGCAATAGTTATTCAGGCTTTTATCTTTCACATTTTTTCTTTGGATGTTGTCCCCTTTCACTCATTTTTAGTCGAATCCTGATACTGATCCATTTTCAGAGATATATTTTTGGTTTCTTAAGCCACTTAACTCTGACCATTCAAATATAAAAAGGGCACCGAACTCAAGGGACGTACCAGACAATTTAGAAAACAACCCATTGTGAATTATATCATCAGACACTTTGTTGCAAGAAGCCTAACGCAAAAACACAATTTGTTCCCATTTCTTTAGACGAATCTATGAAAACTTCCAAAGATGGCAAAATATAACAAAAATAATGCAAAAATAACCTTATTTTTGCACTTAACTGTGATTCCCAGGAAGCTATTGGCCCAAAAACATGGCATATCCTGGCATGCTGTGCAGTCTGCTGTAAAAATTTTAGGAAAATGGACAAGTGGAGGAAAAAATAAGAAGTGGCAGACCTTAAAAACTATCTACAGCAGATAAACCGTATCTCAAAGTCATGTCCTTAACAAATGGGTAAAAGGGTACAGCGAAGACCAGACAGAACCTGAGAGACACATGTGATGCATCATCAGTTCATTCATATACTGTTCACTGAAGCTCAAAAAAAGTGGAAGGTTGGGAAAGGAAATGGGGAGAAAAGACCGAGATATGCCAAATTACACAAGAACTGGACTGAAAATCTGGGACAACACATCTTATGGACTCATTAACCCAACTTAGAAATTTGTGGTGTAGAGTCGACCATCATCGTCAGAGGTCAGGAGAGATGTACAATAATGACTCTCTACAGCCATCTGTAAAACATGCTGTTATGGTTTGTGGCTGGATTCCAGCCTGTGGTGTTGGGGATCTTTTCAAAACTGATAGAATAATGAACACAGAAAACTATTCAATTCAGTCTTACTTACAGTATAAAGCACCAAAACACAGCAACAGGCGCTTCAAGGCACTTTAAACTGTAAGGTAAAGACATTCCAGTAATACACAGAAACCCCAACAATCAGACGACCACTTATAATCAGTCACTTGGTGACAGTGGGAAGGAAAAACTCCCTTTTAACAAGGGGCCGTCATCTTCTGCAGCTGGTTGGGAGTGAGGAGAGAAAGACAAAAAGACACATGTCTAAATACTGACTTCCATTAGAAACATTATGCTGTATTTCCATTTATGTTCGCACCATTCAGTAAAACACCGTATTGTCCTACCAATTTATAAAAAAACGAGCGGTAGCTTAAGACTTGAACAGGACTGTATGTTGCATATTTACCCACTTAAACAACTGTGTAAATGGCATTCTTGTGCACTTAACGTTCAGACTCTTCCAGGGGTTTGGGTATTTTATGTTCAGAATTAAATTGGAGATATTTAAATATAAATGCAGTCCCCCAGCCCACTGCATCAGCTGTACAACGTGGTTGTAGCCTGACATTTATGGTTTCTCTTCATCAATAAAAGCTCTCAATAAATCTAATGACTGAATGACCAAGTGAATTCCTATAATTGAACACTTAACTGAGCTAACAGAGGGTGAGATGATTTAAATATGTACCGAGGCCGATGTGTTTCCCTATCTCCTCATAAAACTACACCCATGCAAGAAACCCAGTGGAAAGAAAAAGCACATTTCCAAGAGGGGAAATGGAAGAAGCCAGACAGCAAATTTCTGCACTAACTTTAGAGCCAGTGTTTCACAGCACGAGCTGGTTCAAAGTGAAACCAGTAGTGGGTCCATAATCAAAAGTGATGTTTGCTCTGTGTGGGCGCTCAGGCTCATAGTGATCTCTTTCTCTTTGGCTGACTCCCAGGGTGTAGCAGAATGAAATGTTTGTGAATAGAATCAACTGTTATGACCCAGAAACAAAGCCTAGAGAAAGAGGCCAGGGCGAGCCAGATGACTGGAGACTGTACAAACTGCTGCTTTGAGACCTTGAGTTTGGTTTTTTTCCTGCTTCCAGAACTTTTAGTGAAACAAGTTAATATGTAATAAGCTAACAGTCATGTACACAGGACAGGAAGGACGTGGGTGCCTTCATTCCAGAGCAATTGCGCCAGCAGACACTCTAGGGGAATTTGAAGAGGTTTTCTGGCACCCAAACTAGCAGGATGTAGAGAACATGGCATTTCAGTCAACTGCGCAGCTGTGACTCTTTTTATATGTTAATGGTAGCTTAGAGCTGAATCAGAAATCAGTCTCTGTCACATGGCTGGAAACATGCAAAACTCTACATCTAAAATAACTAAGGCATTTGGGAGTAAATGTGCGGATTTGCACATATTTTCCAGGCACATCGTCAGTTGCCCCCATCTGTTATCTCTCTCTGTTATCTCCTCTCCCACACGTTCATGTGTGCCCAGGCGAACACTGCATGCATTCAGAGTGATGTGCAGACGTTACACAACCCTGCATGTATATATGCAGACAAAGACGTACGCACAAGCTGTGAAGACACCTTCCAAACACTGTGTGCGTTTGTAATTCTCGCCCAGTCTGCTCGGAGAAAGTGAGCAAACCTAGCAAATCTACTTGTGGTGTCCATCCTCTGCTTTCCAAGTTAGAAAAGAAAATGTGAGAAGAGTGTGTAAACGTGTGAGAGGAGTGTGTCTGCTCAGTTGTCTGCCCCCGAGGACCTTGGAAAGAGCATCTCCATCAGTCAGGGACAGCAGACAGTTATATCCTTGTTACATGCTAACTAAAGTACTAATTAGAATGTATCTGAAAACTAGAAGGCGACAGGAAATGAACCTCATGGCCTCCGGTATCGGATGTTCTGGACAGGAGCCTGTAGAATAAGCTCGCTGCCCAGAGAGACAAAAGAAAGTTACATGTACGTGATCGCTTTACTTATTCTTTTGCAAAGCTCTTTAAGATTAAAAAGGATTTCAAAGGCTCTTCTATCAGAATTAAACAAGATCAAGATATTCTTTGAGTTTGACAACCATATGTACAATTTAAGCATTTTCTACTCCGTAACAAAATTTAATTGGCAGTGTTTAATAAGAGACTGCAGCAAGTTTGTTAAAAGTATTTAAAGTGCCTTACAGAAGAGGTGCTGCTGCTTTGAGTAGAAGGAGAACACATGGTTATGTAAACCGTTTGCTCTGTGGTATTTGACTTCAAGCTGTGCATAGTTTAGGTTTTTATGCTTCTGAACACTGAAAAAGTAGGGCACCCTTCTTTTACACTAACTGATCCATGAGTTATTAATACACCTACTGTTAAAGCCTTCCCCGGCTACATTAACATTCATGAGCTGCCTCTGCAATCTGGGACTCAGGTGAGCTCAGGTAACAGTCACAGAACATGACGTTCAGTGGGTCAGCACTGTTGTTGTCATCACCAGATTTGAAGTCAAACATGCCCCTTTTCTGCACACTTGAAATCGAATCAGCTCACTTAAGTTTGTGTGGCAGAAGAAACAAAAAAAAAAAAAAAACTAGTGGAGTGGTCTACAATATTTGAGGAGTCCAAATATAAATGCTCGCTTTAATTTTTATTTCACGAAAAGACAAAAATGTGATGATAAAGTCAAAACTGTGCCCATGCCACAAACAACTACCCACTATCTCTATCGGAAGATCAGCTCTTTCTGCAAGCATCATGACAATATGCTTAACTCTGTTACACAATAATGGACAACCCTGGACCCCGGTTGATGTTAATGCCAAGTGCATGCTGACCAACAACAAGCCGCCAGAGCCTGACCTTCAACAGGTAGCAAAATCAATGATCAGCAGTTAGACCTGCAGCATCCAAAAGGATCGCTGTGCGCACGAGATTTTTCTGTAAAGTGCTGCGATGTGCTTTTGCCAACTTTTTGTCAGTTTGTTAATACTCCTGTGCCTTCATTAGAACAGAGATTTGTGCCAGTGTGTACACAGGTGGCCTAAGGCTCATATTGTTAAATCTCAAATATGCAACAGTGCATCAGAAGCAGAGTATTGCTAAAGTAATGCAAAAGTAATATGCCCCATGGTGCAATGCATTTTACATTTTACATACATACATGTTTGTTTTTCCCGTTTGTGAGCAGGTAGGTGCGCCAAGGATTAAGATCAGGCTGACTGTGCATGGAAACACGAGCACAGAATGTTACATTCAGGTTCAGTGGCTTCAGTGATTCGGTTAAGCAGTAAAAAGTTATAATATGTAAGATTTCCACATTTATATGTCAGTGATTTTCTTTTAGTTAGCAACAGTGCTGTCCCCAAGAAGCTATCAGGTTTTGGGCTCCTTTGATCACAAAATACTGTTTATACATTTTTCCGGAGATGACTCGGGAGGGTTTCAGGAGGAGGGCCAGTTACAGAAAAAAGTTGGTAAATCCTGCAATAAAGTCATTAAATCGGACACAGTAACCAGAGTGGAGAATGAGCTTCCAAGCTTAAATTGTAGCTACATATGTCCACATTTTATAAAAGAATATCAGAATATTCTGATATGAAAAATTGAACATCCATGCAACAAAAACAAAACAAAAAAAAAATATTTGGGGATTTCCCTAATAGCAATCAACATTTCATTAGTAACCTGTGGCTGTTTAATTAGACTGAAATGACACAATATGAACACATCTTAAACAATTAGAGCACAATGATTAAGGATTTTTAAGATTGATGCAGATATTTTCATCCGTATATCCATTTTCTCCCACATATCCAATTCAGGATTGTGGTGGCGCTGGAACTTATCCCAGGGTAAAAGGCGTGGTAGACCCTGGACAGGTTGCCATTCTGTCGGCAGGCTAACTTAGACACACACAAAATCCACACAGAAAGGCACCAGCCAGGTGGTGGATTCAGATTCTTCTTGCTGTGAGGCAACAGTGCTAACGACTGTTCCACGGTGCTGCTCCAGTACTGATTTTATTTTTTCCCTTTCAGACACACGAAACATTGGTTAGTAAGGAGTTATTTAAGAGTTCCTACTGGGGAAAATATGACAATGGAGTTGAATTACTTGTTTACGCTCTAAACATTAACACTAATTACAGTTGCAGAGTGCCCTCTGTTGGACAAACTATGTAATATCAACACTCCTAACATGGTTGAAGGGTGTTTCTCATATCTACTCCTTATTTCTTAAATTTATCAGTCATTTTAATGCAAATATATCGAAAATATTGTCTTATTTTCTGGGGGAGCCCAGAGATCAATTAACAGACGTCCATAAGCAGCGGTGAGGTCAACAACTACGCTACTTCGTGATTTCATTTCAATATGCTTTTTGTTATTTTTGTGATCAAGAGAGCCCCATGCAGCTTAATTTATAAACTGTGCATTTAATACGTAGAAAGCAAAGAGAGAATCTCACTACTCTGAAATGATTAGATGGGATTTTAAACAGGATACTCAGACGACTAAGTCAGCCTTAAAAGAAGCTTTTTGGAATCGTTGCCATTAATTTTGCTCATGCACACTCATAAGGCTGTGGTTATGTTCATATGTCAGCTGCTGAGACAATGAGGATTGACTGCATGACTAACTATCAAAGTGAAACCATGTAATGAGTTAGCCAGCCAGCTAGACTCTACGGGCTCTTAATTCACCCTGACATCCCATCAAAAGTTAACTGCATTCAAACTTCATAGACTGCCCTCTACAACCCCAGGGCTCCATCAGCCATGGCTGCTTGGGACTGTGTCAAGCAGGCGCAGATGTGCTCAGCTTTGAATATTTCTTAGGTGCAGAGTGTGAGGGAGGATAAAAAGAGAGAGAGAATGATGGATTGAGAGATGGTGGAAAAAAAAAAGTTGGACGGAGACTTAAAGTAAAAATCCGAAAGACAGACACAATGAGTCAAGTGAGACAGAGCTGGAAAGAAAAAGACAGACTGAACTGACCCACTTTGCAAATACATATGAGCTAAATATAACTGCTTTTCACTTTGGCTTGCTGTGATGCTGCTTTATGCCTGTATCCCAGGAATAAAGCTGTTAGCATGCTCTGCTTCAAAGGCAGACAGTAAAAGGGTGAAAAAATAGAGTGTCTTAATTTAGAACTGAGTAACAACTATTAATATTTAATGAAACTCAAACTTCCTCCATTTGCCCAAAACAACAGAAACTATTACATATTAATATCAAAAGTTTTTGACTCAAATCTCATCAGTTACCAGGTACGGTATACAAGACATGCTTTGAACCTTTCACTTGTTTTATTTGAAGAAGTTTGAAGCTGCTTTACCAATATAGCAATCCTAGACATCGTATATGTTTATATGTGTAATATATTTCAATATCAACTTTTACTGCCTTAAGATACACGTAATGCTTACAATGCAGAGTCATGATTCGGTATCACAGTGTCACTTCAAAAAGCAGAATTCATATTGAGACACAAACTGTTTACATTCTTCTGCTTTAAGGAGGGACCAGCTGATTAAACAGCCATCAGGCATGATGTGACCAATGCAATTTCTCCATTAGTTCCAGTCATATTCGATCAAGCCATGGTTGGTCAACCAACATGGTAATGAAAGAAACCCAAAACTACAGCTCTGTGTGGCCATATGTTAACTTGACAGAATGACTGTATGTAGGCTTCACGCGGCACTCATACAGTTTACTATGCAGATATTAAAGAGAACCCAAGAAACAAAACTAGATAGAAGATTTAAATACTGGAAAGGCGCTTGAAGAGAAAAAGTCTGTGCTTCTGATTCTATGGTACAACACCACCTCTACCCACCTTTGCCAAACACTTTGACAGCCTGATGTTCATATCCACTTCCCTGGAGCCTATCCCAGCTGGGCACAACCTGGACAGGTCGCCAGTCTGTCGCAGGGCTAACACATAGACAGGAGACAACCAGCCACACTCACATTCACTCCTGCTTTCACATCTATGGGCAATTTAGAGTTTCCAATTAACCTACTAACCCCACCAACTGCATGTCTTTGGACTGTGGGAGGAAGCCGTAGTACCCGGGGAGAACCCACACAAACACAGGGAGAACATGCAAACTCCACACAGAGAGATGGTGGAATTGAACTCACGACTTTCTTGCTATGAGGCAACAGTGCTAACCACTGGATTTTAGTCCTTTAATTGATAATTATATAATATTATATCTAACCTATTTAAAAAAAACTATTTGAATTTCCCACTGTAAGGCACATCTAAAAGTGCTCCCCTGATGTTTTCAGCAATGAGCTCATTGTACCCCAGCACACTGCTGTTCTTCAACGGCCTGATTAAATTAGTAGTGTTCTAATTAGCTCTGTTGCCACCCCCCTGCAAAACACTTCAACTGAATTACAATTAACATTTTGTCCATTTTTGGCCTTCACTGTGGAGTACTGCTGTAAGTGGAGGATGCGTTTCTGTTACCATCTGCCTTTGCTCATATAGTTTAACAGAGTACTTCTGAAAGTACAACTACTAGAAAAGTTGCATTTTAAAAATGTAATTTTACAGTTATCCATCTTGTTATGGGCCATATTCACACACACTTCCTAACTGAACCAAAGCTCCTGTTTATTCCACCTTAAGAGAACTTTAAAGAATCAGCTTCACAGCACTAAAAACGCCACATAACAATTTTCTTCACCTGACAATGACTCTCCATCTGTGCCCACTATATCATCAGTGACACCCAAACTCTCAGATCAGCAGCTTCAATCAGTCAGCAGAATGGAGCGCAGATGACTTCATGGTCACCAGGGACTGAAGCTGACACAAAGCCAAGTTTTTGCACTTGACACACCGAGATGCCAAATATTCACAAAAAGCAGAAAGGGCATCCTTTTGGAAAGAGACGAGAAGTGCACAAAGGGCCGGGAGCACTTTGCAAGGATGAAATAAGCAAAGAATGACTGGAACATTCAGCAAAATTTGTCTCCTCCCCTGGGCTTAATTTCCCTGATGGTCACACTTCATAAAGGTCGATAAAGTTACTGTATACAGTAAATTTTGTTCTGCCCTGTTTTGCGGTACGGACAAGAACCCATGCAATCAGCCAGGTATTTTTACAATGCATTTTTAGGAATGCCTTCACAGAGGTTAGACAGAAGCTATCTGCATAAAACAACATTATTGTCTTCATTAATTTGCATATTCATCACTTCTAAATGTGGAAAATTTACACTTTTTCTCCCTTTCATCGTTATAATTCTGAGAACAGAATTAGCATATGGCTTATGATTCAAGTTGATTGAGCTGTACCATGAAGCATCCCGAGGCTACAGATGACACTTTAAACACTATGAGAGGGAAGTATTAATGCAGGTGTGATAGGAATAGATGAATAGAACAAAAACTACAATTTGTAATGGTGCTTTTAAATTACAGAGCTGGTTAATGGTTACATCGTTTTTTTCAAATGCTAAGGATGTAGTTTTGTAGAACGAGTTTTATTATTCTTCAATCATCTGTACATACATTGTGTTAAACAATGTAGTTTGAAAAGTGACACTAGGCATGCAAAAAATGTGAAAATTAGGTTTTTTTTATGTATTTATTAAGTGCAATTAGGATATTTTGTTTTGGATCTATGGTACTGATGTACCCTTTAAACTTCTAAAGCAAATCAAGTTGTTCCTGCAACAAGAAACAATATTAACACACATCCACATTTTCCTCATAAGATGCAGGCTTAATATCTTAACTAATATAGTATTTCTACCAAGTGAAAATAGGCTTATTTGTTATTAATATACTTAAATGAAAGATGCCAATTGTACCTTTTGATGTAAAATGAGCCAAACAGTACCTAGTTAATGTCAAACCCATGCTATGGAAGTCACCAGAATCAATATTTTCAATTTATATACTGTAGGCACAGTATGCTGCTCATGTACAAATGCTGCAGTTCTTCCAGAACTACCAGGGGCATCATGTGCCTCCAAGTCTTTTAGTCTGCTGAAGAAAAGAAGAGGAAAAAGAGGACACCCACAAGCAGCTAGCGCAGCTGCTCTGACTATATGATAAGAATAGCATAGTTGGGTATGGTACTTTGCTCTTCAGGTGGATAGCCCAGGGGTGATGCTCTCTGGCTTATTTCAGGCCAAGCGAGAGAATACTTCCAATTTAGCAAAGCACCTAAAAGATCAGCATACAAAACTTAATAAAGAATTCAAGGTGAATGAGTTTCAATTTAACATCAATTCAAAGTATTATCCTTCTTATGTTACCATTTTTTAGACAGATGGTCTTGTATTGTGAAATGTGTAAGTCCCTGTAGGCCAAATTGTGTGCAATGGTTTACATGAATTAGCATTAACATTGGATATGCAAAATATAATGTTGACATTTCAAATAAACAGTCTGTCACCAACATTTGGGTACATGGAATATTCACTTTGTAGGAATAGTTGCTGGTACTGGTACCAACTACTACATTCCATGGTATCACAGCATCCCTAGCTCACACATTAGTGTCACTTTGGTTTTGTTGTGCACCTCTTGATTTTGTAACATGGCCAGGTGGAAGACATGAGTGTGTCTATACTCAGTACAGGAGCTCAAAGATTCCCAGAGGTCTGAGAGCAAGATGCTGCAACAGTCTTTAAACATGAGAAAAAACTCTACAAGCACACCCAGTCACACCCATGCAACAACAGTAAGCCAAACTTTAGCCCACTTTCCCTACTAAATCAGTCTTTTTCTTTAGGTTGAATACGTCTACATATCTTGATTTGGCACACAATTTTAAACCAGATACCTTTCCGACATAACCCTCTGCATTTATGTCTTCCCCTGGTCTCAAACAAGTGGCTTTTAGATGTTAGCTGAATTTATCAACCACTACACTGCGGAGGTACTGTCAAGAAATCAAAATAAGAAAAGGCATTAAGAAAACATACCATATTTTATTAGTTTAACATTAAAGTCATTGCCTTTTTTTTCTGTGTTTTTTAATTGGTCCTTTTACTTGTACAGAACACGTTCTAGTAAAACTGAGGGAATATAAACTAGTGCTGCGGAAAAAGAAAGTGTCCAGACCAGACACACTTGGCCTTTCCTTCTCCTGGATTTCTTTCTCTCAAGCTGACAGTCAGAGACAGCAATGCAAGCTGAGCCAGCTAAAGCACTCAGACCAGGGACAGGTCCAATAGAATTGTAATGAATAACCCATTGACATTTGTTAGACAGACTCTTTCAGGTACTTGCCCTTTACATCAATCCGTGGAAGTAGTGGAAATCTCTGCAAGTCTGTTAATGAGAAAGTCTCCTTTGTGCAAGTTGCTTGAGGGCATGTTTGTGCCTACCAATACTTTAATTTTCTATTTTTAATTTTGCTTATCTCTTATGCTAAACTCCAGGCAGCAGCACTTTAGTATGGTACATCAAACATGGCTGTAGGCCTACCTAAAGGAGGACGATTGCACAACACTGCTCTCCCTCGACATTTGCTGCATCTTCTGTCATCTTAATCCTATTCCTGCTGAGTAAGGTTTGAAAGATCCTCGTCCGATGTAGTAGCTCCTTATTAAATTGACTAAGATGTAATCCCATTCTACTGACTCAAATAAACATGTTTATTCTCCTAATTCTATTCCTGGGCTAGATCCGGGGGAAGGATTTGAAATGAGTTTTCTGAATGGGTGCACAGACAGGCAGAGCAGGGCAGGGCAGATCAAGGAGGCTGGATGTATAGAGGCAAATAGAAAGAAGGGAAATGAACAACCTCAGCCACAGGGGTAAACACTACTGCGACTAGACTTGGGGTCCAGCTCTTGCCGCTTTCTATATGTGTGTACATGCACACGTCCACATAATTCATGGTCCTGACACATGTTAGCCTTTTAGTAGCTTGCCTGGTTAAATTATAATGACGTTAGCACTGGAAAAATGTAGAGCCTCTGTCAGGCTGATAATAACAATGAATGCTGGCGGCTGAATGATTAAGACGTTTACTATGTGGTGTTCTCACCCTGATTGCGCTACCGGATCGCTACCAGATATAATCAAATTCTGTAGGAGACACAGCTGCTATGCTGTCCTACAAAAATTAAAATCTACCCAAGATTTTCTTAAAACTGAGTTATCTTATAAAACAGTTTCAGCATGGGCAAGTTGCAAGTGAGGGAATAAAACATCACCTAGCAGGTCTGAAGGGTTAATCAGATACACTGGAATGTTATCACAGCTACACTGACTTGCTGCTCTGAACAGATCCTTGCAAACAACAGATTTTAAAAAATGCTGTAACATAAATAAAACAAGCTAATCTACTTGAGCTTATTCGATTTAGTTGTGTTAGGGTATGTGGAAAATGTTAAGCAAGATTTAATTTGCTTAATAACCCTGTTATTGTTTTGGTTTGCAAGAGTCCTCCCGCATTGGCGACCGCCTGTACCAACACTTTCAGTTTGACACTATTCTATTTTTGGTCCCAACATGGCCTTAAGGCACCAATGTCTTCTATCAGAACTGCTGTTCAGAAGTGCTCACACCTTTCTGATGTGGGTGCGTGTGACCATTTCTGTAAAGTTCCCAAACCAACAGTCCAACATTAACACCCACTCATCTACTCCCTCGTGCTTCATACCCAAAGTGAGCCAGCATTTAAACTTCTCTCTTCGCGTCTCTTCTTTAATTTGAAACATAATTTCTGTCACATAAATAAACGAGTCAGACACTAATACACTATTATACTCATATTTTAACAGTACTGCGTCCCTACCCTCCATACGATGGTTAGCTTCACACGCAGTCATTGTACCAGTACATTTATGATACAACCTTTAGTCAGCAGAACGCCAAAATAAATTTCCCCCATTAAGTCATGACTTTGTTTACATAAGCTGTTATGAAGCAAGGTCACTTGATGTCTCCATCTGTGCTAAGGGCCCCAGGGGAAATTATCTTAAGCTACGTCACTAAGGATCCTGTGTCAAGTTTCTGGAGTATAACCTCAGTGCCTATCAAATTAACTATGTGTCAGAATAGACATCCCAGAGATGCACTGATCAACCAGCCAGGTACCAGAATCTGACAATTTCCAGCAGTCTTGGCTTTGACCAGTGACCGGTCAGTTAGCCTCATGTATGTCAGATGAGATGGTTGGTTTCGTGCAATAGCAAGAAAATAGTCATGCACATACTTACTGCCATGCTATAAGCAGCATGCATGACGGCTGTGGCCAGTACTCAGTCTGAGTGTAGAATACACAAAGTTTGCCAAAGTAAACCAAGGGGGAACCCGAAGTATGAAAATCTTCCTAAAAACAAACCTAAGCTGAACATGTCCAGTTTGAAGAAGCTAACAAAACCAAAGTGGCTAAAGCTAAAGCTATTCAGACGCAAAGCTAGCCACCAGCTAGCAGCCTCAATATGAGCGAACGATCAAAGCGAAAAAGAGAAACGGGTGAATGTTTTGTTACCTAGTGAAGTTATTCTGCAAAATTGAGTAAGTACCTGTGATTAGTTTTGCTATATGACTGCTGCATGTGCTTATTTTCTTAAGGTAAAATATATCAGCAGGTAAAGGTTCATCTTCAGTTAATTACAGTATATGTAGCTCTTTCCAGTAGCACAGCTCTTTATATTTAGTTGCTTCACCGAGAGAAGATCCTAAAATTTTGCTAACAACATTTTGCATTGAGGAAATGTTGACTTTTGCTCGCATTCTGTTATGTCAGTTAAAGATCTATGAAAGAAAAATATGAATTGTTAAAAAGTTAAAACATCATCGGAAGATCACTCAGAAAAAAATTACTGGAAATTGGAATGGGACAAGAAAATTGCAATCAATACACATGTACATCAATCTCCAAGTTGTTCTGAGCAATCAACACACCCTCACTTACTCAGAATCTAATATGTGTCAAAGAGTGTATCAGAAACATGACCATCTTCTTTCTCAGATTTCACTTTTTTCATTTAGACTAGACTTTCTTCTAGAATTTTTTATGCTAACAAAAAAAAAAAAAAGCAGTGCTTGTACAAGAAAACAGTGGCCCCTAAACAGATCATTTAAAAGAAGCTATAATCAAATTTCACACCATTTAAAGACCCTAATTAAACCTTCCTCTCGAGTGTAAAGTAAACTATTTGCCGGCTTATCATTAAAGAGCATTGCAAACATTTGTGCTTCCTTTGTTATTTTGTGTAAACTGAATCGGCTAAGCACAGCTAATCAAAAGTGCCTTTCAAAGTAAAGCTCAGTGGGGTCCTGGGGTGGCAGTCTCGAAAGCCCTCATTTCCCAAAGAGCTTTTTTGTCCTCTCATAGCTTATAAATTATTAAATATCTGACCTATATTCTCTGTCTTGGAAGGGTTGGTGGAGAACTGGAACAGAACACAGTGACACAGCAGAGTTGTTGTGATGTTTTTTTGTTTTTTCATGACATCTCAAATTAAAAGTGATGATGCTGCCGCAAGCTTTGTCCCACCCGCAGGGACAGTTTAGCAATAACTGCAGAGAAAACAATGGTTTTAATTAGATCTGATCTAAAAAAGAAAAAAAAAAAAGAGGCATTTTTAGCCAACTGTGGCAAATTTAGAAGTAGAGATCAGTGAGCATAGGAAACCAAAACAGGAAGGAGAAATAACAAAAGCAGGACATATAATTTAATATACCTGCACTGTATGCAAACCTTACTTTTATTTTCTGTTTGATTGTTTAATACGGCGGTCCCCAACCCACGGTCCGTGAGTCGTTTGGTACCGAGCTGCAAGAGTTGAGGCTCGGGTGTCAAATTGATGGTTTTCAGGGGGTTTTATCGGTTTTTATCGTTATTTTTTTTTAAGCGTTTTTATCGTTAATTCAGTTTCCCTGGGTCTTTTCCTGTGTGTTATGAATCAATTTTATTTATTTTTTTGGTAGTGGTTTTGTTTTGTTGCATTTATCCGCGACACCTTAAAAGCAGGTCCGTGAAAATATTGTCAGACATAAACCGGTCCATGGCCAAAAAAGGTTGGGGATCGCTGGTTTAATTTATAAAATGCTCAAATAGAACCCTGACCAATATAACTTTTCTGTTTTAAAAATAACAAAACACAAAAAACCATGGAAAATCTATTGTATTCAAAAAAAAAAAAAAGACAAATAGTCACTGATTAATTTTGCAACAATGAACTATTTCATTTGACAGGTGATTTGACTATAGAGAGCTTGGACTCAAAAAGGTTTAGTGCCCTTTGCTTAGCAAATATAACACAACAACAAATAAAAATATACTATGTCATAAAAACATCTACAAAGTCTTACTTAATTAAAAGTTTAGAATCACAAGGAGAAAACTGAGCTAAAAACATCAAAATTAAAACTACTCAACTGCAAAAATACATCCTTGTGAGTGTTATTAAAAACAAGTGGCGCTCGTTTATGTGTCCTTACAGATTAAACATTTAATCGTTAGTTATTATTCATCCCTGGCTCTGTTCCACAGCCTGTTTTTTGTCCTGTCTCCCTGCCCCTCACTCCACGGCCACACCTCTCTGGAGGTTTCTTCCTGTTAAAAGGGGGTTTTTCCTCCCCTCTGTCGCCAAAAGCTTGCTCATGTGATTGTTGAGTGTGCCTCTCTCTTAATGTAGAAGCGAATATTGTTGTGATTTGGTGCGAAATAAATGACACTGAACTGAATTCAATTATAACTATAGAGTTGAAGTGTGTGCCTCTGTGGTTACTCACATAAATATGTGGGATGATTAATCAAGTAATCTAAGCAAATCTGCACTCATGTTTTGACGTTGGACTGAATCTTTGCTTTACTGTCAGGTGCTGAACTATTTTACTTCTTTGGGCCTTGAAATAAAGTGTGAATTTAATTTTAGGATCATGCAATTCTAGATAACTGAAACATTACAAGACACTCTAACCAAACCCCGAAGCTGTAGCCCACTCAGGTATCACAAACCCAAAGCCTCCTAAGTTCAATGTAAGATCCTTTTTCTATGTCTTTTATAATGTGAAAAATACAGCTGTCAGATGAAAGTAAACATTTCCCTCTTAAATTTAAGGAAAAAGTGAATCAGTAAGAGAATACCATATTACTTTCTTCTACTCTGAGTCACAGTATTTCTGTAGCATCAGTACATTTTACCTTCAGCATAAGGCTCCGCAGGATGTTTCTGACAGCTTTGGAAAAGTTTGTGCGAGCTTGGTTTGTGTGTGTGTGTGTGATTTGCTTTCAGATTGTGGCGGTTGCAGCTTCAGTGAATAGGGACGTGACTCATAATTCATCTCTGTGAGTGACACAAGTAAATGAATCATGTTCGAATGCAAAGAGTTATTCCATAGCTGCATGAACTGCTCAAGCCTTAAGTGGTGACATTTTGTTAGACTATCTCCTATAGAGGTGCCAATCCTGTAAGATGATTTTGGGAGCATTAAATCATTTGATGGGAAAAATGAAGTGATGTCATGACTTTTAGCTGTGGTGTGGCTGAGGACTGATGCTATTGCTACTTGAAGAAATGGATGAAACTGGACAACAGACAAACTACGCAGCTTTGGAACAGAGTGCATCTGCAGACAGCCTTGCTCTTACAGCTTTGAATGATGAATCTCAAGAGGTGCATGAATGAAACTATACAGGGGAATATTCTGGAAAGGTTGTATCTAAGATGCTTTGAAACAGATGACGTCTCTATACCTGTTGTTCAGCTATCTGCCCTATTAAGATGCAATATCATCGGAGCAGTAAAGACACAACTTCGTGGCTGCAACATTTCTCGACTGGGGGCCAAACACAGAGCTTGAGAATGTTTAAAGCGGCCTCGAACCTTTCAATAGGTTTAACCAATGAGGGGAGAAGTACAATCAAAGGCTCTAGGGGCAAGCACAAATGCTTCACTAAAATCTTAAACAGGACCTTAACATTAGAGAAAATGAAGGGAACAGCAGTCAGACAGCATTTATCTCATCTCGCTGTTTAATCTGTGCTATCAATGCCACTACACATACATCCTGGACAAAACAAAAAAAACCCGTATCCTCACTAAGATAACTTAAACCAAAGAAAACAAGAGAGACGGGTTCAGGTCAGACAATACACAGACATGGCTGTGCACACAAACGTCCCACATAAAAAACCTGATCTTGGCTATGCAAGCGCTTCGAAATGTCATACCAAACATACCTGCGTGGGGAAATACACAAACAAAGGACTGGAGAAGCCCTCTCAAGCGAGAGAGCTGGCTGCACTCAATGCGTTTAAAGCATGCCTCTGACATACCTCTCATTGGATTCTGGATCCACAGGATGCCTCCGATAAGGTGAGGAGACTGGCCGAGCATTGTGACTCACTGACTGCCACTTCCCTCACCTCAAACGTCCGGAGCGAGCACCTTAACTAACTGTGTATTGACACTCACGGGGAGAGGCAGGTGACCACCCCTGTCCACATGCCACACCACCTGCTGACAGGCGAGCAGCCTCTAAGAGACTGTTCTTGTGGAACAGGTTGAGCGCTCACACGGCGCGCTGTTGCATCACGAAAAAGACCCGTGAATAAATCCTAGCAGAGATGGGTTTATCTTAATGTTCTCTCATAAAAGTGATTCAGAATCCTCCAGAGAAAATGCCGAGGCGACCGTGTCAAAGGACTTCGGCGATCCTCGGTCGCAGACCTGTTAACCGGGGCTCCAATCGCAGAGCAACGTCGAGGCGCACAGGCAGCCACAATGTAAATACAGAAAGAGGCTGCGCGTTAACACGAGGCTTTATGGTGTGTGATCATGGATCAGCACTCTGAATACCAGCCGTACATTGATTCAATTGTACAGCGTAATAATAGGCTCGGAGAAGATGACCAAAACGGCGCATCTAACGCTGACAGAGCAGAGGCTACAACATCACCCAATCACAGCCTTTCACAGCTGACCTGACTGTGTCTTGGCTGAATCGTGTAAATCCTTTCATATGATAACTATACTATTGTATGCAATATTAGAAAGGACACAGAAAACCTGACACGCCGGTGTGGACAGCGCATTGTGAGGCGCCTTACCTTCCACGGCCATGGTGCTACTCCACAGATTTGGGCATCACTCGCAAAGGGGAGCAGACGAAATGTAAAAGTCAACGCTCGCTCATTGTACCTTGTTTGGTGTGTTATCACCACTTTGCTGCGGGCAAGCCGGAGCGCACAGCTGCTGCCGCGCCTTAAAGGATTCTGGGAAGTGTAGGCTCAGCGCTTACTGGAAGGAAGAGGAAGTTTCCTGGGTTTTGCAGAGAAAGCAGTTTTAGCCGTAGCTGGAAACAGCGAGGCAAATGTCTGTGTACGCAGCACATTTCAACGCAATTAAATCAAAGTCTGCAGGACAGAACACACACACACACAAGTTTAAAAAAAAAAGAATAAAAAATTAGCTTACATATTATGTGAGAGAAAGCACGCCCACTGGATCTAGATTTTAAGCTTGGTACAATTACACAATGGAAGCCAGGAGCTGACATATAAGATAAATCCTGTTGTCTACGCAGGAGAAATAATCTGCTTCCTCCTTTTAACTAATCAGGTCTTTGGTCAGTAGTTCATGAGCCAAATGTTTGAACACAATCCCACCACTTTGTTACTGTAGCAGCTAGAGAACAATCAAGAGTTAATTTCACTGATAATTACACTGTAGCTCTTTGTCTGTCTTACTGGATCCTGATAGAACAGTGGAGCTTTCACACACTGGGGCCTGATGACTGGATGTGGCACCTCCTTTGTCACCTTCCAAATCTGTTTCAAGTCCATTGTTACATCAGATGCTTTTGTTGTTGTTGTTATTATTATTATTAGTAGTAGTAGTAGTATTAGTATTATTAGTATTAGTATTATTATTATTATAGCCTAAGCTCAATCTGTCACTATCCAGGTGGTCTGTGCTGTCACCATATCTCTTGAGTGAATGATATATCTATGACAGATTTTAGATTGACATGCTAGACAGTGCTTGACCAACATCATCAAAGCACCAAATTAGAGATCTTAGAAATTAATATAAACCCTACGCTGCCTACAGTGACTACAGTCCAGTGATCACTACAGTCATCACAAAACTAAAGAAAGAGTATAGCATCAACTCAGTCAAATTTCTGGGATATTGATCTAGTCAGTTAGGTAGCAGAGGGGATTGTTAATCAGGTTCAGCTACTACTAACAGGTGGATTATTGAGGCAACAATGCAGGTAGAGGCCACCAGACATAGTAGTGGTGGACAAGCAGAGGAAGATGGCTGTAGTGATTGATGTAGCTATACCAAGTGATCGCAATATTAACTCATTCACTGCCAGCCATTGGCAGTGAATGAGTTAAACCCATTGACTCATTCACTGCCATTGACGGCTATAGACGTCAATGGCAGTGAATGAGTTAAACCCATTGACTCATTCACTGCCATTGACGGCTATAGACGTCAATGGCAGTGAATGAGTTAAGAAGAAGGAACATAAGAAACTTGAAAAATAACAAGGGCTGAGAAAGGAGCTGGAGAAGATGTGGAGGTGAAGGAAACAGTGGTCCTCATGGTAACTGGAGCCAAGCTCGAAGGATAAAGACAGCCCCGTGGGAGATTGGGGAATTAATATATATGTTACTGTTATTTGAGTTTCATTCAGTATATTCAGATTTCTATTTTAACTGAATATTTTCCTGTTCGCTTAGTCTTCAGCCAGGCTGTGTCCCATAATGTGTCTCGCGGCTCTACTCTAGTTAAAGTGGAACGTTTTGTTCAAAGAAGATCTATGCATCTATGATCTATGCATTAAGTAGATGTTTATTGCTTTCTTATTTAAAGATACAGGAATTAAACTCCATCGAGCCAGCAAATTAAATCGACTAATTTCCAGTTTACACGTAGTTGTATTTTTGTTGGATACAATACCATTCCCGTATCGTGTGGAGGACGGTGAATAATGGCATTAAAAGTACACAGTGAGTAATAGAAAGATGACAGATTGTCAAAAGAAAACAATTACAGTTATCAACACCCGTTTTCTCGATCACTGATGTGTGCAATTGGGCAAAAGCAGTTGGTTAACTACTTTATAAGGATAAGAAGAAAAAAATAGTAATTATAACTTATTTTCATGTAGATACTTTATCATTTTAGATACTAATGAAAATACCCCTAAAGAATTTTGTGCAAAGTGCAATTCCTGTCCAAAAACTGAACAGATGATGCTACGGTCCTCAGTGTGCAGTGTTGTTGTAGTTTGGATCAAAAACAGCCATAGTGGAACTGAATGCTGATAAATAAATGAGACACAGACAAAGACAATGTAAGATAATTGCTGGTGGTTAATATGCTGCATTCTCATGACCAATAGATCAATAGACCTATCTCTTTTGTGCTAATTTTGAATGAAAGCAGTGTTAATATCACAAGGTGTATTTTTATTTTTTTATATTCACCCTATGATGTGGCCACTGTAGGTTTCCCAGACCCTTACAGCTGTGATCCTATCTTCTCCAGTGATAGCAAATTAGGTGCCACTTCCTGACCCGACAGAGGGGAGAAAGAGTACTGAGGCTGGACTGCAAGGAGGAGAAAACAGACGTCATGAGGCAGCTGAATTTGTTTGACAGCGATGAAGCAGATCATACTTTGTGAACACAGTGCACAGTTTTTTATTATTGCTTGTCACTTAATTGTAAATCCCTAAAATGCTTTAAAAACATATAATTGAATGCTGAAATATCAGATACACCTCATTGCCACTTACAGGAAGCTGAAGCAGAAGCCACAAGAAGCGCAACGATAACAATGACAACAACGACAAGCATTCTGTGAACATGGACACAAAGAACTATTTAATTATTTAAGAATTATTTAAAATTGGTGTTGATTGTAATTATAGTAAAAATGGTCTCACCTGTCTGCTTGGTTGTTTAGGTCAAAAAGATGAAGACGCGAATACTGAAACGTGCGTCTAAGTTTAGGCAAAACTGTGCAGCTACACTCTCCAGTTTACAGCAAGACGCAGCCTGGTTCATTTATACTCCCTTTAGTGCTTCAACATACAAATGATGGGCGGTATTTTCTGTTAAAGCATATTTGCATGCATATAATGTTTTCACATTGAACACCTGCAGACTTCACAGTTGATTTCACTTTTTGACTAAAATTACCGTAAGTACAGATATATAAGCAGGAAACAGATACATTTTAGTCTCCCATTATCAAACATCCCTAGGTGCTGCTCGGCAGTGATATTGCATGCTACATTCAAAATTATATGCAGATTTGTCCTAATTAGTTAAATGGACTGATTCTTAGATAGCTGCGTAGCAAAGTTTGAAACTTTACAAAATCACATGAAATCTTTTAAGAAAACGTCCTTGAAAGCAGTCCTTGAGTGGGATTTAAGTCTGTATGTGAGCTTCAAGAAGGCTGTGTGAGTACACTATCCAGTTTACAGTAAGAAACTGGCTACCATGTGTACATTTATAGTGCCTCACATTTGAATTAGGAGATAAAAGTTTTCACTGGTCTGTTGCACAAGTATATGCAGTAGCTGGCGTTCAAATTTATAAAGTATGTCAGCTAGGCATGTTTCTCATTGTTAGCATGTTAGTAATCTGAACATGACTGAAAATCCTGCAGAACCAGATTATTAGTTGTTCTTGATTTTACTAACCACCACTTTACTTAACCACCACTCGGCCTTGTTTGGCAGTGATATTGTCTGAAACCTCCAAAACCTTGTGAAGACTTTTCCTGTTCACTTGGGGTTCAGCCACTCTGCAATGAACTAATGGATATCTGATTAAGAACGCTTCCTTGAAAACAGTTACTATTTAGAATTTTAAAGAATATCATTTTAGTTAAAGAGCTTTACATAATGGGAGTTTATGTTATCAGCTCTTACATGGTGTCTCATGGTGATCCTGTGTTCTTGACAGACATGTCAGGGTGTTCATATCAGTTCCAGTCAGAATACAATGTTCTATTTGATAGAAAGGAAAGCCAATCTGCACATTTTTTTTAATCATACAAGGAAGAGGAAGACATGGAGCCCGAGCAAAGACTAAAATAAAACCTGAAAGAGGACTATATCACCTTAGCAGCCGTCGATCACTATTGCACATTTTATTTGTTCATCTTTTGTGCTACTTTGTCCTCCATCATTGTTTCTTAAGGTTTTTGGTTCATTTGCTATTTATGAACATATTTAAATGCAACTTTTACAACAGAATAGAAAGGTGTAATGGACTTTTTCTGATGAGAGTAGCAAAAGGGCATGTCTGCCTTCTCAAACCTAGATTAGAGAATGTTGACATTAAAAAAATGTAACTACGGCGTTACAGTCGGAACCAACCATAACACTAATAAGCAACTGTGTAGTAAAAATACTTTGTTTGGACACTTTTGTGATAAAACTGATCAAAAAGATCTACAAAAAATTGGACCTGGCTGATGTTTCAGTTCATCATTTAACCATATGCAGCTTAACCCATTTCACACTCACCACTCACCACGATATTAGTCTTGTTTATAGCAGGCAACTAAGAGGTGCTACTACACTCAAAAAAAAAATAAATTAATTGGATGAATGTAATTTTATCTTGCCACTTATATTCCATCTAAACAAATCATGTTATATTAATCCATCTTGGTTGTGTTGTGTCAACACGATATATGTGTGTAGGTTTAACATAATATTAACATTAACATTCAATTAATTTGATTTGATGTTTCTATGGCGAACGTAATTAAATCATGTAGCATCTACATGAAATTCAGCAGCTTAATTTGTTCTTGTTGAGATGACATGATACAATCCAGTAAGAGTGGCTGGATCCAGGCAACTAACCACTCTTACTAGATTGTATGATGTCATCTCAACAAGAGATGGTTTACCTGGTAACATTACCTTCCTAAGCGAGAGGGAGGGTGATGGGGCTTCTTATGTGTGTGTCTTTTGTGTGCATCACCTGTGTGATGGAGGGAGACTGCAAAAGGAACGTGCACAGTCTGTCTCTGAGAGAGTCGCTTGTAATCCTCAGACCCTGCTCAGTCTGTAAATTGCTTGCTGATGAAGCTGAATGTTCACTGCAGCCCAAAACGACCCTCAGGCAATCAGACAATGTCCAGGTGCTCCCGGAGGCCAGTCCAGCCCTCAGCTTAGTAAGTGATTAACTGGTAAACATATCCAAGCATTTATTTTTATCATTTCTTTTTTATTTTTAATCCCAAGACAAAAAGCATCACAAAACACAGAATACAGCAAGTCATCATAGGCTACTGCATGATTAGGAATCCAGCTAATAACTATAATTTCGTTCATTTCAGCACTTTAATTTTGACTTATTCACACTTTACTGCTGTGCACTCCTGTAAAGCCACTGACAGTTGAGGCGATTAACACTGATTATCCTGTTCTAATGTGATCTTGTACCAGCACATCCTCTAATAGTAAGCAAAAGCACCTCGAGCAACACACTAAAAGAGGACAAAGTGCTCACCAGGCCTCAGTACTCCCCAGATTGTAGAATGATCCCAAGAAACAGCCTGATCAAAGTAGACCCTTTGCTGCAACCCACAGGAGGTTTTCTGCCATGTCTTAGTGCAAAAAACCCACAGGGCAGCCACAGCTGTCTTGTGGAAATGACTTAAAGACTATTAGCTGTCACTGAGGACCTACACAGTATTGGCCAGGTGGTTTTCATGAAGTGAATTTCTCCAATTTAATGAGTTTTCCCATTTTCCCTTGCGACCAATCCCTTGGTCAACCTTCGATACCATTTCAAAGAGCTGTGGTCTAAAAGGCCACGGTGTTTTAAAGTACTGTGGCGTTCCACTGCATTGTGTCTGGTGTAGCGCAATGAAAGCTGAGCTGCATGTATTCAGGCAGCGAAACCCAACCCATGTTTGAATTAGTGTACAGAATACTGCAAAGCTGCTGATTATTTGGTACGTTAACACATGCTCAAGTATCTCATTAACATAAACCATGAAGTGAAAAAGAGACACTCGTGATAATCTGCAAGCTACTCTGAATGGATTTTAAGGAACCAAAACCCCAACACTTTATCTCTTCAGCGCTTGTGATTTAAAGCTTTTAAGTCTCTGCAGATTTCTCAAAACACTGAGCAAGACAGCTACAGCTCAAACACTGACAGAAAGAGTCGTCAAGTATCTACCAAAATAGCAGCAAAAGTATTCTTTGGATAATCCGTAGAGAGACACATCCGCCGAGCTCAGCTTGTATCCTTTTGATATTGTTCTGCAAGTGTCCACCGAGTAGTCCTGGGTCAAACTGCATCTTAAATCCTCCTCTTAGCGCTGTCTGACAATGACGGGGGTTATTTCAGGTTCAAATTCCAGTGTGCAAGCAAAGAAGCTGTAAGAGGATTTCAAGAACAACTTTGACCCAGGTGTTAATATCACACCAGAAGAGTAATAATAACTCCATCATCCTGGCCTTGCCACAGCATCTCGCCCTCAAACTCCACTTTCCCATGTTTCCTGGCTCTCATCAGAATCCCCACCACCTTGTCAGAGATCCGAACGTATCTGTCAAACAGTTCTCCAAATGTGACCCGGGTCTTTCCATCTGGGTCCGGATCGGCCATAGTCCTGATCACATAGCACATGTCGTCTATTTCACGGTGGATATGTTTCTCCGCACGTTTGGCCCTTTCTGCCGTCTTACTACCCTCCTTTGGACGTCCGTAACCCTCTTGACCTTTCTGGAGGCGGAGGGACATGGAATAGTCATAATCAAAGTATTCACTGAAGGGGTTGAGTTTCTGATTAACTGTGTGCTCAGAGGCCCAATTCTGCCAGCGGCTCTTGAGATTTCCCACGCTGCTGTATTTCTTGGACAACGTGTTGATCTTGTTGGCATCCTCAGCTTCTTTTTTGTAGCTGTGAAGCATGTCAAGTGACACAACAAGTCAATACAAAATGAACAAGACACTCAGTACTGGTTTTTATTGTTATATTGGTTATCATTTCTGCTTCTCTCTTGGCCAGATCTGATTTGAAAAAGAAAGGTGTAATCTTAATGAGAAAGTTACCTGTATAACTAAACAGGGTTTCAGTAATCAACAGAAAGAACTTGTGGTTTTACTTGCTTTTAAATGTAATTGTTGGAGACAAAAATGATAAATGTGTGCAAGTTTTTGTGTGGTCTAATGAAAACATCCAGTCTGTCAGCTCAATTCTCTATTTCTTAAATATTGAAAAGAAGTAAAGAGTGTTTGAGTTTTTAGAATTTGTTGGATGGAAGTTGATTTGGTGAACATTTTATACTCCCTCTTAACATTTTCTTTTTTGAAAACTTAACTCTGAATACAAAATGAAGCCCAGTGACACTACTTACATTGGAACTGAGGATCTTTTTATTCCCACTGCTGTCTCAGAGTCTTCTTCACAGTTGTTTTCCTCTGCTTCTTCTGAAAAGCTTGTTCTGTGTGTTTTATCTACTTCCAGTCCCTCTACATCTGCCTCGAGGGGCCCACTGTCCTCTTTACGCCCACAGGTGAATCCCTCTCTTGGATCTCCTCCTTCTTTAACAAGCTTCTGCTCATTCTCCACCTGCTTCCAGCTTTTGGTCAGCGATGACACCATGTTGGAGCACTTCCTCCGACGGGTGGGCGAGCTTTTCTTCTTTAGCAGTCTGTCAATCTCCTCATCTGATGGGAGATGCTCCCTCTTGATTTTTTCTGTCAGGAGCCCAATACCTGCACTCTTCTCCTGAGCGCTGCTGGTCACTGTCTTCACCACTTGCTTTGTCTTGATAAAAGACGCCGCTGGTGGCTCATCCGATGTCTTAACCTCACCAGTCTTTGATGTCGTTGTTTGTGTAGCTGCGAGACCTTTAGAAGCTTCTGTTTGCTGCGTTTGAATGGATGGAGGCTTCTTTGAAACCCACTTCTTTTTGGGTTCCTCTGGTCCACCCAGTGAAGACGGAGCCCAGCCGCTTGGCTCGCTGGCCTGCTTGTTCTCATTCTCTGTCACCCATTGCTGCCAGCTGCTTGCCAGGTTGCACACCATGCTAATAGTGCGGAGCTTCTTGATGTTCTTGTTGCTGAATGGTTTCCTTTGGGAAACTTGGCCATTGTGTTTGTCTGACATAATTGTCTCTATTAGTCTGTAAATACAGGCACAATTAATCCTCACAAGTAAGCTGTAAGATTTGCTAAAATGAACTCATATCCTCTGCCTGACTCGCTGTACCTTTGTTGCCTCTGTTTCCCTGCTCCCACACACAGCTCCAAACTGGGGAGCGTAAACCCTAATGGTGGAAAGTATTCGAGTCATCCCAGGCTACCAACGTGATCGTCTTTCTCTGACACTGGTCACCCCCATGCACTCATGTTTCATCACAGATTAAGGCGCTTGTAACTAGAGGTGGACAGGGCAGTAAAACAAGTGCAAAACAGAATGACAAAAAACTTACCATTTTATATGCATTCAACATGTTCAGCTTCATAGATATTAATGATGATGATGTATACTGGGAGATATCTGCAACAATTACACAATATTCTACTTCGCTTTGCTAGCTTTTGCTAACCTTTTGGTTAAAGTACTTGTGACTCTTGATAAAAACTATAAACCTGTTTTACAAAGTCTTACAAAGAATACGTTGAACTCATAAGCAGTTAAACCCACTTTTAATGGTATCATCTTTACTGCCACAAGCTGACATTTTTGGTGTAACACAAGGTTATGGTGGCTAATGTTAGCCAGTGTTATGAAACTTTAGAGTTGCTGAGCCCATTTGCTGATTTCCTTGCTACTATAAAGCTTTCCGTTTTACTCTTTAACTGTCTGAATATATTTTGTGGTCAAGGGGCTGCAGTATTCACAGCATATAGTGGGGCTTTAAGGGAACGTTTCAGATTAACTCTCTGAAGACAACAGTGATGCATGAAGTAAGAAGGAAAGAAATGCAACAGTACATTAGTATAATGACTGAAACTAGCACCACTGAAGGAACAATGGGCTGGGACGTCAGTTCCTTCGTCATAATTATGCAAATTCACATGACCATGAAAACAGAAATATTCAATTTAAAGTACAAATTCAGCACCTTAACTGTGTACTCAACTAGCTTTTAACGGTAGCTAGTTAAGAAACTGGTTATAAAGAAAATGAACAAGTATAACAAAAGGAAACTCTGGGGAGTTTCAACCAGGAAAGAATATGATACCCGCAGAAGACTGGGATGTCTTGCTTACGCATGCAGTGGTTTAGTCTTCCAATGCAGAGGTAAGGAAATCTCATCTCACTCAGTGGAGAGTGGCATGTATTCTGACGTTAGCAATATCATCAAAACATACTGCAAGCCTTAAGGGGTGTTTAGTCCTGTTTTAAGAGCTGTTTTATTTGAAGATGGTTTTATGTGTGTTGATTTTACATATGCATGTCTGATGAGGAAGGGGCCTGTTTATAAATAGGACTTGGAACACACACACGCACACAGGCATTAAGTTGCATCTGTTGGCAGTCTGTCATGGAGGGTGGAAGTGACTCAGAGAGCATCAGCAGAGGACATGTTCTCAAACCAACTCAGCATGTTAATATATACAGTTTCAAACTGTGCAGAGAGGAAGGCTAGTGCTCCTCCACAAGGACAAACGGGCTCACTATGCTTTCAAGTCTGGGGATAAAATAAAATCTGTGCTTACAAATGATTTGAAAATCCAAACAAAATATTAATTTTAATCCAAAATAACAAAAAAACTGCATTATTTTCAATGCTTTTAATGAACAGACTGTATTTCATTGACAAAACATGCAGCACTTCCTTATCTAGAAACTATCAAAGAGTTTGTTTTCAAACAATAAATGTTGTGTTTAGGTACAAAAAATCACCCTGAGACAATTTACCTCACAGGGCTTCTTTGTTTTTATATGACACACAGCCACAACTCGAGATTTAAAAAAGAACTGACCTCAGATAAAAGCTATGAATGTCTGGCTGAAACTAAATTTGGGTTTAAATTTAGGAGAAATATGAGGCGAAAATAAGAAACAGGGCACTTCTGCCCAGTAAAGAATGTGATACTTGCACAAGATGAGAATGCCCTGCTTACTCAGTAAGTGGTTTGATCTTGCAGGCAGACAGGAAATTCAAGCTCTCCATGCCAGCATGCATCAGCTGATGTCTGCATGTTCTGTACCCTGCATTGTGTCAGTGCTGCTTTCCCTGCCTCTGTTTGGCTTCATGTATTTACATACAAAGGTGAACAGTTCCCAGAACATAGCCATTCTGCAAAATATAAAGTACTGCAGTACTATTCAACATGGTCTTGCCTTTTTTGACTGATACTTTTATTTTATTTTATTATACATGTAATGGCATTCTATTTTGTGTTAATTGTATTTTCTTGTAGGGAGTCCAATATGCTAAAACATTAAAGTTGGTCACAATCAAGGCAATGCTCAATTTGTTTTTTAAGAGTTTAAAGTTTAATTTTGGAGGAGTTTTTAGTTTGGTTGTCTACCACTGGAGGTCACTATGACTTCATTGTTGGAGCAGTACACGAAGCATCAGGCTACAAATAGTTTACCTATGTGTTTAGCATTTTCACACAGAGCAAAAGGGCCTTTCTACTATTAAGGAGACAGGAAGTTCCACTGCATATTGAATTTAATCCCTATAATTTGCATTATTTATCACAATAAAACTCCAATTCCAAAAAAGTTGAAATGCTCTGTAAAACGCAAATAAACGATTTGTAAATCTCTTGAATCCACATTTTATTCACGATAAAACATTTTACTTCTATGACAAATATTAGCTCAGTTTGAATTTGACGATAATAGCGCTTCTCGAAAAGTTGGGCAACAAAAGACAAAAAAAAAAGTAACTGTTTTTTAAAAATTAATTAGGTTAACTGGCAACAACTCAGCAACATGATTGGGTATCAAAGGGTATCACAGACAGGCAGAGTCAGAGTAAACATGGGCAGAGCTTCACCAATCTGCAGAAAACTGTTTGCAAATTCTGGAACAATTTCAGAATAATGGTCCTCGACATAAATGTGTGAAGACGCTGAGAATATCATTATCTGCAGTTCGAAATATCGTCAAAAGTTTCAGAGAACCAAGGAAAATCAGTGTGATCTTCGGGGGCCCTCAGGTAGCCCTGCATTAAAAACATAGAAATCCCTGCATGGGCTCAGGACCACTTCTAGAAATCACTGTGAATGCAGTTTGCTGTGTCATCCACAAATGCAGATTGTAATTACAGTTGTTCCAAGACAGCAACAGTAACAGACTAAACTATTTAAATAATACAATATGTTACAGAGTTTACAGATTTAAGAAATAGCGCTAATATATACAAATCGCTCAATTATACACATTAAAAATATTACAGAGGTGATTATAAATATCAAGAATATTGACAAATGCTCCAGAAATGCTGCCATCTTCTCTGGACTGAGGTGAGGTGGAAAATTGCTCTGTGGTCAAATTAATTAAAAAAAAATTCTCTTTGGAAAACATGGATATCACATCCTCTGGACTAATTGGGAAATTATCCTTGACCCGTGGTGGCGTGTTCGCAGACAGCCTCTGTTGGGGACAGTGCCAAAATATATGGTACATCCAGTCTGTGGGATACGCATGACTGTGATGTTGTTGGCCAGTCAGCCAGAAATGGAGCAGATCAAAGTGATAACAAAGAAACCGAGTGTTATCCTCTCACTGTACTTACTTTTTTACCACTTGGATCGACTACAACTTTACATGTGCACCATGAACACGTCACAGAGTTGAAAAAAAAAAAAGGGCTAAGACAGGAAATTAAATAAAACAAAAAACATCCTGGATACATGGGGGTAATTATTTTAGGGTCTTTACCATATAATACATTTTTTTTGCATTGAGCCGAATGTCGTTGTCATGTGTTGGTGCTCCATAAATAAAAATGAAGGGAAAATGTCTCCGTGAACAAATCCTGACCAAAGTTACACTTCAGTCATAACCATACTTTGTAAATGGAATGATGCTTATATAGCACTTTTCTACTCGTGGGCTCAAAGTGCTTTATATAACACACACACACACACACACACACACACACACACACACACACACACACACACACACACACACACACACTTTTTTCTATTTTTTTTCTACCTAAGTGCTTTCTATTTAATATTCACACTCCAAAGAGCAACTCAGGGCAGCAGGGGCTCAAACCACCAAACCTTTGATTTGCAGATGATCTGCTGTTCCTCCAGAGCTACATCCACACTATCATTTATATGTTGGGATGTTGATTTGATCATTGCAGCAACACTTCAAGTCTGATGAAGAGGATAAAGACAAGCACAGACAGAGCACAGAGCACAGACCAGTCTGCATTCTGAGCAAGACATCCCAGTCTTCTGCATGTACAGCATCACATCTATTACTGAGCAAGTATCTCTGTGCTATCTCTGGAAGCAACAGGCTGCAGCAAGCAAAAATGAACTCATTTGACAGTAATAACCATTAACCTGCCCATCAGATGTAATCAGAGGTTACAGCTGGGTAGAATGATCCAGAACGACTCAGTGTTCTGGGACCCTCTGTAAATGAACAATTACATCTGATAGGCAGGTTAATGCATTTCGACATTTCTTTGGGCAAGATACTCAACCCCAAGTTGCCCCAATGTATCCACAAGAGTGTGTGTGCGTCGCATGTGTGGATTCGAGTGAATAAAACATGTAGTAGAAAGAGCTTGAGTAGAAAGGCATTGTATAAAGACCAGTCTGCTTACCATACACCTCAAGAGTGGTAGATATCAGTTTGATGATGATGCTGATTAGATTCACTCATCGAATTCTACCCCTTTATCACGTCCAGAGGTTGGAAAATCAGCCATGCAGCTCATGAAACATCTGCTTATACGTTGCTGTTATTATTCAGATAGCTAAATCCACAAAGAGCAGTGAAGTTATTATGTATCTTATTTCTCAACGCTGCACAACTAAACCTGATCTTTCACTGTATAATGAAAAATTAATGACACAGAATCCATGGAGCTAAAAGTGACAAAGATGCTTCAGGTGAGGAGAAAGAACGTTCCTCTAGACTCAATGAGTGCAGAGGAAGTCTGAAAGGGGAGACACTGCACCTGCGCTTCTTGGTGCTTATCAACATGTGCAGTGTTACTGCTGTTTTGTTTACCCTGCACTGCTTGTACTGAATTTGTTTCATTTGGCTGCAGATACTAATGTGCCTCAGTTGTACAGGAATGCATTTGTTAGGGGCTCTCAAGCTGTTACTCTGACCTTTGCCTGTGTTCCTAGATTTGTGTTGTGCTCGCTGTTATCCTTTTGATCATATTTAGAGTGTTGCTAAAATGATCAAATCATCTTCCCAACATGCAGATGAAACAGATGTGATTGAAAAAGTAACTTTGGTCAGGGTTTGTTTGCAGGGCCAGTGTGACATGACAAGATGGAACAGCTGTAACTGGGATGTTTCTTTTTTCCTGTCTGTAGACCTTCACTGATTTGTTGCCTCTTCATTTTCAGGCCAATAAACAATATCTATAACTGTCTAACTGCTCTTGACAAATAATTGGAATTACCTACACAAAACTGCAGTTTTAACGCAGCTGTATTAAGCTCTTGAAATGCTGCAATGCTGACCCTGACAAAGAAGTCAGCCGTACAAATCTGTCTTGGCACAGGAAAAGTAAACCACTATAAAATCCACTAATACTTCCTTCCGAAGAGGATAGATGTTATTGTTTGACTGTGTGATTTGTCTTTTATAAATAAAGATGGGAAAGACAGTAAATTAGCGCTAGCTCAAAGCAGTGAGGCAAAGAAGAGACCTCGTCCCCTGCGGAGGGATGGACGGGATGACAGAGTGCACTGTTGGAACCAGACAAGTTGATTAGCTGAAGGCCGAGGGAGAGTTTAAAGGTCCCTGGTTTGGATTTATGCGCTGGGTTTGATGACAGTGTTTTACACAGCGAAGAGCCTGGAAGAAGACGAGGAAGAAAAATAACAGACAAAACAGGAGCATAGTGGCAGTGTTTACATTTATATGATGTATTAGTAGTGCTGTTTAATGTTACAGATTTTTTTTATGTGTAACTGATAACTGCTAAGGCTTTATAAAGGATTAAATGGTCTCCTTGAGGGGCTTCGAGGCTCTCCTTATGCACACACAGCACTGACTTCTGACAAATCTAGACGAATGACGCTAACGCTCACAGTTACAATGCTAACATGATAACATTTATAACTTTGAATATTTATAATGTGTTATCGAGCTTAGATTTTCGACTTTGTGCCGTAAAACAAAGTCTGCACAGTGTTTTGGAAGTTCTCAGATGCTTGTGGGTGGCATTTCTCAGTTATAGTTCAGTTACACAACAGTGAACCTCTAGGAAAAACACTGGCTGCCCAGTGATTGCTGTTGGAGAACAATCACAAGCAGTTGGTGCTGCAACCAAATGGTTGCCCACAGTTTGTGCATGCAACACCTTCAACCTCTGGGCGATCACACAGGTTGCCTAGTGAAAGGCAACCTATTTTCCTCTGACTGCAGTCACTCTCAGAAAGATTGGTAAAGGTTTGCAAAATGATTTATCATGGCTGATCGCTGTGTTATCAACAGATTGCACGAAATTGCCAAATTCATCCTACTCAGTCACAAACTAATAGCAGATTTCTTGGAGATTAACTTTGTTTTAGCTATTTTATTGACATGTTGATGCTTTGAAGACAGCAGTTGGCTGCAAGTAGTCACAGATGCTGTTGCCATTTTCAAAGAACCCAAGTTACAAGTGTATTACACACAGTCGCAGTTATTTTGGTGACCACAGTGTGCAGCTTCTCTTTTGTCTTGTGTTTGCAGAGTTGGGCATTTATAGTATAAAACCAGCAAAGATTTATATGCATAATCTACATGTTCCCTGCAGAAAAATGATGATTTTCTGTTGCTATAAAAAAAATCAGACCACTTTATATAATGCACTTCACAAAAAACAAAGATTTATTTTACCCAGATAAAGAACTTTCTCTCATTAAATATCATAATGAATAAGAAAAATGATAAAAGACAGGTACTTTAGTGGTAATTGGCATTGCTGCACCATTGTGTCATTGCTTCACAGCAAGATGGAGCTGGGTTCAAATCCACCAGTGGTTTATTTTTTTCCCTCTGGGTGCCCTGGCCTTCTCTACTGAGATTGAAAGTAGTTTTCTGAAAAGTATATCCCTGTGTTTTAAAAATGACACCTTTTAATATCTTAATCTAATTTTTTATTAAAGTATTAACACTAATTAATGTAACTTGTATTATTCTCAACTATCTGTTTTGGCATTTTATTCTTTTACATTCCCATTTTGTCTCTTGCACGTACGCCACTTTGATGCACATGCTGGCTTTTGTCACAGCTGCTAACAGCAATTCTGTGTTAAATTTGTGGCTCGCAAACAAGGAACATATCAAAGTGTTCTGACATAAAGACACAGACTTGCTAAGTGCAGATTGTGATAAAAGGTTTATTGAAGATTAGGACAAATCAGGCTGCTTTTCAAAGTATTCTTGATCATTTGCACGCCTGCGCCTCTGCATTTTAGACGCATTGAATATGTTAGTAAAACACATGCTGTTTGTTTTGTGTCATGCTCTCGTTACCAGATATCTTACAAAAACATGTTGCTTTTGGCTGGCATAGCGTCACTCAGCTCTCACACTTCATTACTTCTAACCGCAGCAGCCTCTGGAGCAATAATTGACCACACACTTCTCACTTGTTACATCATCTTTTATGGAAAGTGAGTTCCAAATTAAAACGACTAAAATACGGCCCTCATATTCTTTAGCCACTACTTCCTGACATGCAAACCAACTACCCGTGCTTTTTTGCAGATTTTCCAGCGTAATTAAGCAAAAAGCATATACTATGTTCCCATAACTTCAGGATGTTTAACAATCATCTAAATCCATTTGGATAATTTGTCCTTTGCTTAAATTGGTGAACAAATCAACATTTACAGCTGAAAGCTTTCAAGCCCTTCAGTAACCACGCAAGTACAAAGCCTTGGTGTTATTATCAGTTTGAATGGTCCCTTCCGTTGCCTGCAGCCTTTCTTTGCTTCACACCCTCTGTGTACAATAACTGTCATTCTTACTCCCACAGACCATCAATCACGTCAGGCTCTTTTTGAGTTTTTCTGCATGAGAGAGTCCCGCACCTCAACATACGTTTACTTTTCTATTCGTCTCCATTTATTTTGTTAAACTGCAGGACTTTTCGCTCAAGACCAGCATATACAATTCAAACTGCTTTATAATCGACAATCTGAAAAAGTAAATCATGACGATACCAGATAAAAATTGGTCTTTTGTGGTCTTGAGACATCAGAGATTAATAAATTGTTAATGTACATTTGGACAAACTCCGAAATGTAACATTTTAACTGAAAAAAAAACTGAATAAAGTATCATTCCGTTTGATAAGCTACAGAGTACCAGAGTGAGAAAGGGAATGATTTGAGTTACATACCTCAAATATGAGGAATATCAGACCTCATTCAATCTGATGAATTCGAGAGGTGACTACACCAAGGCTGTTTCAATATCATGCTTTGTGCTGTTGCATCTTTTTAAATGGCTTGCTTTACTGGCAGTTGATTCTGTCTATTGTTGCTAGTCTTGGAGCTTCCTCCTCATGACTGAAAGTGTATGAGATCCATTTAAACCTCAGAAAAAAGTTGTCATAGGAATAAAAAGATAAAATAACATGTGGCTAAACACTAAATACACTTCTACCCTAAAAATGATGGAAGGAGCCTTTTCTTGGTCGCAAATCTAACACATGGATTTTAGTTTTAGCCTGCATCCAAAATTACTGGGTTTGTAATTTGAAACTTTAGTTTGGTTGTCACAACACTTTTTATGGAATGTAAATCAAACACTGCATTGTTCCTGCTGAGATAAGAGCTTGATAAAGGTGGGTGTTTTTCTCTAAACCTTTCAGCGAGGTTTTTGAGTTCATAATGCTTTGTCTGCCAGATGAAGACGTACTCAAATTTAATCTACACACGTGGCTTAACAACCTGATGTGGCTTTGCTTGCATCACGAGCTTCCAAACCAGACCCTAAATGGATATTTACGCCTCGCGTCTAATATGTGCAACAAGGCTGGTTATGTACTGAATCTAAACTCTAAAATATGACTGTGTGAGAATCATCGACAGTATATAAACAATCTGTTTTTAGAGCGTCGTCTGTCATGTGTACGCACAAGCCAAGAAGTGTAGCCGCTGCTGCTGTACTAACCTGCTGCTCAGCTTATAGCTTGCATTCTGTTTTCCTGCAAATGCATATTTGTCTTACTTAAATGTTTCAGATCAAACACATTTTTATATTCGACGAAGATAACCCGAGTTGATATTAAATGCAGATCTTAAAAATGATGATTTCATTAGTTAAGGGAAAAAAGCTATCCAAACCTACCTGGCCATTGTTTTTTTTTTTTTGCACCACATTCGACGGCAAGAACTGCAATCAAGTGTTTGCAATAACTAAAAATACTTTGTCTCACTCGTGTTTGCAGAAATAATCTTCAATTATTTTTTCAATAGTGAAGTATTACAGTTGTTATAGTAACAATACTAGTATATGCAACACCTCCAGTTGCATGTTTTTGGCATCTTGATGCAAATATTTACTTTGCAGAGTTACAACCAGCGATGGGAAGTTATTTGAAAATAGACGTAAGAGCAACTCAGTGCCGCTGAGTCTTTGTGTTTTACTTGCATCTATCTGAAAGAGCGAGTGTAAACACAAAAAAGGATTTTATTTTATATGCTGGAATATGCAAAAAATAGGTTTAAACGTTAAACCAATTTCTTCCAGTCAAAGACTGTAGCATATTAAATGCCATGTGCATAAAGTTAAAAGATTAAAATTAATAAAACAAGTTTTAAAAAGAGACTATTTCATTTGATCCAATTTTGACATTGAATAGAATGTATTTTTATTGTCATTACAATACATGTATTATACAATGCTATATATATATATATATAAAATTAAAAATAATCATGCAACAGTGCAACATATAAACAAGATATACCCACTAATGATGTTGTTGCTTTTTCCTACATCACTTCAAGGTATTTCAGGTTCCCCCATAAACGAACCAGACGTTTGTTTGTGGAAATGTAGGAATTTTTTCCTTTTCAGGGGCAGCAACTGCAACACAAAGGCCCACTGACCACTGGTTCCAAGATAAACACATTCAACGCACCAAGTGCCACTGATGAACAAACAGATGGCTTTAGAGCTGCAACACTACACATGCACACACAGATTCTCAAAGAGTCACGAATGTACTTCTGGTAGCTGTCATGGCTTTATTATAGTCACTGCCTTTTTAGAAGAGCAACTGAGATTCCAGTGGACAGGAGGTCCTGCCATGAACAGTGATTTTTTTAGCAGAACTTTAGGATGTAGTTACCAATTTAGGGTTAGGACTCCACTTACAGTTCTATATGCTTTATAGCAGGCTGATTTGTGGTCTCCACTAAATGCAAATCTACAAAGACGTATGCTTTTTTCTGCTCTTAGTCCAAGGGCAGACTCAACATACATTCATGTGACAAACTTTGTTAAATTTTGGATTCAACCAAGTCTCATTACGGCCTCTTCAGTCTGGAGACGAGTGTGTTTTGTTGCTTGTTCCACAGACAGCTACATTTTGCACAAAAACAATTCCAGTGATAAACATCTGCTTTTGATACAACAAATTTATTTCGCTGACACCATTCATTTAGTTTACAGTTGCAATAATGGACATAGCTACAAAAATACAACTGCTTCTTCTTCAGCACATTCTTCAATAATAATAATATAACAATAATAATAATAATAAAACAAAGAATTACCTGATTTTTGTTTCTGAGAAAAATGAGATCCACATATCAGGACGTTTGTTTTAAATTTCGATAGAAGGGTAGCAGACCCTTGTAGAGCAAAATTTAGTATTTTGGTCTAGACAACTGTTATGTTCCCCTAAAAAGGTCCAGGGATGAGGTTGAAAAAAGGAAACAGGGAGGCAAAATGGTTAAATTAAAGAGTTTTATTACTGCTTCTATTAATAACCAAACTCAAAGAGACAGAAAAGCCCCTATCACCATTTAAAGAAACAAAACTCAAGCGTTGGTCAGTAAACTGAAAATCAAGTAAAAAAGGATTAGTTACCAAACACACTCCTCTCCACCGAGTAGGAGCCAACAGTCACAAAACACAGCTCACTAGCTGCAACCACTAACATGGCTCTCTGGCACTAGAGCTCACCTTTCTCTGGCCTTAAATACTTCTAATTGCTGATGAGAGTCAGCTGTACAGAAAAAAGGTGACACGTAAGACAGGAGAGACAGCAGGACACACCCACGAAAGGGCAAACTCAGGAGGTGGCCCCACTAGGGCTGTGACAACAACTCAAAATGTGATGTCCACACATGTGGACGCCAGGTCCTAGGAGGTTAAAGGTCACACTTTTTTGCTAATACCTGGCATTCAGCCTATTCATCCTTTGTTTTCTCTTTAGCTTGGGCCACTATTAAAAGCTTTACTTTACTGCTTGTCAACACTTTAGGAATTATGATACTAATATTTTGTACTTTTTAAATCGTGTCCATTTCAAAGCCTTACTGTGTGGTTCCAGGTGCATCATGACAGGCCTGAGTGTTTTCCGCCACCTCTGGAGCTGGCTTTGCTACCCATGCTGCAACAGTTGGCTGTCATGTTGGAAAGATGGCATGCTGCTGCAGTTGGTAGTGATATTCTAGCCACAGATGTAAATGTGAGTGTGAGCGGTTGTGTGTGTCTCGGTGTTAGCCCTTTGATCGACTGTCGACCCTGCCTTTCGCCCTATGTTAGCTCAGATATACTCCAGCCCATCCACGACCCTTAAATAGATAAGTGGTTAATAAAAAGGACAGAGGGATGCATTTCAAATTACAATAATCTTTCTTAAGAAATATGAAAATAAAATCCGATATAATTGAATTAACAGATGGCAGCTACACTTATGTTTTCAGATTCACTTTTCTTCTCTCTGAATCCTCATTACTTGTATTTGTTTTAGTTGAGCAGGTGGTCTCTTCAGGGGGTTTCAAAGGCCTGCGGTATGACTGTTCATACTGCAGGCACTGTATTGTGTTATATCTGATTTGGTTGTGCTCCAGTGCCGTCTGTCCTCACCTCCTTCTGGGAGTCCTCGTTGACCCTTAGCTTTTTCTGACTTAACAGGAAAGGATCCATTTTCAGCGCGGTAATCTGTCTGTCAGTGTAAGAAGCTGGTGGCGTGTGTGTACGTGCGTATATGGAGATTACAAGAGGAACACCACTTTGCTCAACATCCCTAAGCCATCACTGGAGACAAAACTTCCCAGTCTTTAGTACCTCCTGTCTTCACACCAACAAAGGACAATACTTAGGACCACAAAGGTGTTTGCCAGGTTTTTGTGGACCCTCTTCACACTCCACTGCCTCTAAAGAACACATTCCAGTGAGGGTGTTGGGTCAGCGAAGGCGCTGAAGGACAGTCTGTGGTCCACAGGCTGCAGTAATTTGTTTATTCTGATTAGGCCCAGGAATGTCAACTATGAAGAGACACTACAAGTCATGACAGCTTCGTTTGACACTTTTGGCAATCTGTCATTGACACTAGTGAGCAAGCAAAGCGAGCCACCACTCAGCACAATGCCACTCCACTGTGTGGACAGGGAGAGTTTTAATCTCTGCAGCATCTGGTTGGGTTCTTCAAAAAAAAGGAAGATGAAAGCACGTCTGTTTATCTGCGTGATTTATCTCGTGTCTTTCTGCACCAACACATTCACTTTGCCCGGCTTACAGTACAGCATTTGTATATGAAGATTTACACTCCTGTAAAAGATCTTATCGTAAAAGGAGGCTTGTTGAAGCAAAGGAGAAATAAAAGGGAGATGTAATGAGGGCTAAATTCTGAAGCCCCTTGTTTAAACCTTTGTCTATCATCACATCATTTTTGGATGACAAAGTCCAGCCTAAACGCACATTGAAAACATTAGTGCATCACATGCGCTTTTATTTAATCTTAGCAACACAACACTGACCACATGTTACAAAAGATGTTTAAATAAATCAGCAAATCTAGAAGTTAACGAGGTAAAAGCAAAGTTATCAAAGGCACATTTTTTCCAGGGTTATTATTTTAACTTCTATGTTTTATGCTCAGCTTAAAAAAAAACACCACTGTACCTCTGGCAGAGTGAAAACTGCAAAAAAAAGAAAGAAAAGAAAAAAGCAGGAATGCTGCTTTACATGCACACCCATTAAATTCTACAATTTTAGTATGCTAATAAACATGTCAATTGTCATTTTACAAGTTCCAGATACACTTCATCTTCTTGCCGCGTGTACCTTTAGTAAATACACCACAGTAGATTCTGTTTAAGCTGGAAGTTATGAAATACATGTTCACACGGATCAGTTGGTGGAATCATTAATTTCATGCTTCATATCCAACCCAGACTCCTTCTTTTTCTCTTAAGCCGAATTGATGAGAAACAGAAACTGGCTGGATTCTGTGGCTGTGTCATGTTGATGTCTGTGGAAAATATTTTGGATGTAACTCGCCCTAATGATCTGCTCTTTGTCGAAAGTTTAGAGGTCGGAATTCGATGAAAGCTATTGGACAAAAAAAAACAACCTCTTTCACCTCAACTCGCTCGAGACGCTAGCTTAATATAAGCATTTACACCTTTGTGAATATGAACGAATTGCTTTGTGGTATTATATACTGAATGCTATGTACAGTATATATAGTGTAAATCTGTAAGAATAACTTGTAGCAAGTGTGCAAATGTGAATGTTTTTCCCTCAGAGTCGCATATGCATTGGGATTAATGTCCTTGAATGATATTTGTCTTGTTTTTTTACAGTCAGCAAAGGTAAGGTGATCACTCATATCGTGAACTTTGGCATGTGTTAGTTGCTTCTCGGCCAAAAACACAAGGCAAATACATCTCAGTCCAGAATCTAATCCAATAATAACCTCACACGGTGAACTCTAAAAATAATCACACTCTGTCAAAAACAAGTGTATAATTGCCAGCGAATAACTGCAATCGACCTTCCTAATTCTTACCAACTGTATATCACCACTGGAATTTCAAGGTCATCTTAAAAGTTTTTACAGTATCCATAATGCAGACAGGAATTCAGTATACACTGTACGAAAGATAGTTTCATGAGTACAGTTAGGATAACAAAAAATAATACTAAAAACACAATATGTAACACAACCGTGATACTGATGGCCTGTGTTCTGTTAGCAACATTTTAATTACAAATTACAAAAAAAGTCACAACGCTGTCCTGCAGTTTTAGAGTCTGCGCAGCTCTGTGGTAGCTGCTATACAAACAAAACAAAAAACGTTCAAGTCCTTGACATTATTGCAACACAGGTCCAGGAAAATAAATTGAAGTGCGACATTTTGTGTGAATATTCCCTACAAGCTCACGCATTTACAACGTCTTCCTCATTTGTAACATCAAGCTTGTGAAATCGCTTGGGAACAGAAAATCAGTTCTGGTGCGTCGCGCCTTGATCTGCGCTCCTCCTCCTCCTCGCGCCGGCTTTTTCAGCTCAGTGTCGGGAAAGGTTACGAAGCAACAGCGGCGCAGGCTGAAGAAAAGATTCACTGGGTGACTCCCCTGTCCAGCGAAAATGAGATGAGACGAGAGTAGGAAATAGGAAATGTCCCTCTAATGTGTGGAAGTTGAGTTCACAAGTTCAAAAGACTAGGAGAAGTCCAGTGGGCGGATCATCATGGTTGTTGCTCGAAGTGAGTAGCTGGGGCCCTTAAAGTAGTGCCACTTGATACCGTTCAGCTTCCCTATGTGTTGTCCTTGGTTAAAGTACATACCATTAAGGTTTGAAGGGCCACAGGCATCAAACCACCAACCTGGGAAAAAGACAAAAACATATACGTATTATTAACATATAATACAGACCAGAGAATTATTCCTGTATTGTTGCTGTAGTTATAAAGTTACTTCAACCGCAGGCTTTGTGCTTTGTAAAGGTTGAAAGGTTCCCATGGCCTCACCCGCAAAGGCTTGGCATAAGTTCAGACACCATTTCCTGCTATCTGCTGAATGTGTTGCTGTCAGTGGGTTCATCAGCATGCCAGTACCTGTTGCTGAACACTTTTGGGACCTTCTTCTATTTAAAGCAGTGCATGTATGTGCTTCAGTGGGACATCAGAGCAGTGAGAGGCATGGGAAACTTTTATTCCACCCACAAGGTGACACATTTTATAATTTCTCTGAACTATATCGGTTAGATGAAGAAGGGGCCAAAACTCAGGCACCAAACTCAGGCATGTTGAGTTTTTAAGAGGGCCTCTTTTATAGTTTTATCCAGTTTCTCAAGTACATGGGAATAGCTTTCCATTTCTTCTTAAAGGCTAAAACTGTGGACCAACTGGCAAATGTCTGCCGAGGAACTTCTACATCTTTGGTAGCCTGAATCCTATTAGTAATCTTTCAGAAGTACTTTTAATCTTTAATCATACATTTAATGTCCACCTTTTAACTCATTTATTTGAATGATACGTGATATTTTCCACTGTGACAGCGCTGGTGATTTCCATCCGAAAGAGACTGGTGTCTGTGCCAAGAAGTTAGTACCAGCAGAACACTGCAAAATGGATGTGCCTAATGTTGGCACAGCCGGTGTCAGTGGTTGCTGGGACAGCTACAGCAAAAACACAAAGAAATAAAAAACAAAACAATGATTTGTTGACACAGCCCACGGATTTTGAATCCCGTGATTTTCTGCCAATAAAAATGACAATGGAATCACTTTCAAAACTAATGATATGTAACGTTCTCAAATCTGCCAGAACGTGAGCTGTTTTGTGAAAATGCACTAGCACGAGCATCCTGCTGGTGGGAAATGAAAATCAAATTTTGCCTGTTAAAGATTTGGAAACTGCAAATCATGCTTTACTTTCCTCTCACTTCCACGGCTCTAACTTATTTTCTATGCAGGAATAACACAGTTAGACCCTTATAGCCCTGGCCTCTCTTCACCTAGGAGTGAATACAGAACTCAATATTAATTGATTATTAATTCTCCGTGTCACCTGTGCAGTGGGCGGAGAGTTACTACAAGTACATCTTTAAACTCCTTCTACTTTTTCAAAAACAAATTGGAAATAACATTAAAAGCATCTTAAAAACTTTATCTTTAAAACAAATCTGGGTAAGAGGTCTTTTTTATTTATTTAAAGCCTATCAGTGAAGCTTGCAATATTGTTATTCAGACAGTTTCTGCTCTTACTTTTAGACATTTGTTTCACAAGTATAATATCTCCTGGTTTGATCCTGGGAGAAGACACAAATTCCTTCGGGCTTGTGTCACGAAGGGCACAAATCAAACGTGCTACAGGAGCTACCTGCCCCTGTGATCCTTTGTGAATTAAGGGAAAAGCTGTACCTTTCTATCTTATTTGATGATGATATAAAATGTTGTTTATGTTATACTTTCATCCACAGAGTCTGCGCTCTTAATAATTCACTTCTTGCTTGTTTCTGTGTGTTTCACATCTATTTAATTTTGCGATTTTGAAAAACAGGAATTCATGAATTTCTGGTTTATGTCATCCTATCTGCCACTGATCAGTTCTTATATCTGAATCACTGAACACACACGGGAACACAGTCAGATATAGATGGAGGAACGGAATGTGTCAGTCACATGGTGACAAATGGCACTTCTCCCTTCTGGCGGTCCTGAATACCACAGCGCACAACAGCATGACATTTCACTGAGACCTGTCAGTAATCAGGAGCAGAGTTTTGCCCTTGTTGCTGGCACACATCACACAGATATAAGTTTCACATTGATTGCTGCTTCATCCTAGGACAAATGGCTAACCTGGCATGGAAACCAGTGCACGCCTCTTTATATTTCCACTGCTGCGTATCATTTCAGGTGCAAGTGCCAGTGGGGAAGTGAAATTGCACTTGTGGTGGTGCAATTTCACTTCCCACAAGAAATTCAGTGAAGAGAAGGTTAAAGCCGGCTATTTTCTGAGCTCGAGAATAAAAAGTATAATTAAGGAAAGGGGTTGCTTAAAGTGGCAGGAAACTCATCAAGCATCTCAGTAATTCTAACAATGCATGTCCAAAATCCCCATGTAGAGAACCTGCACTGCACCAAACAAGAGCTAGAAAACAGCTTGTCCTTCAGCACTGAAAGTGAGCATTTAGCAAGTAGGAGAGAGATATTTTCAACCCAGCACTTGGTGGAGAACAAAACAGAGCTGTGAAGACCAAGAAAGACTTAAACATACCCCCTCCCACACACACACACACACACACACACACACACACACACACACACACACACACACACACACACAGATCGCAATGAAAAAGCCAGTGTTTTAAATTTTTTTACACCTAATATATCAGGACTAAACGTACTATAAAAATAACAACTGAGACAAAATTAGTCTTTAAACTGAAAAACCTGTTTTTTTGCAACGCGTTCTGTTGAGTCTGCTTTATTTTATTGAAATTGCATTCTTTCCTCCCATAAAGCAAATGTGGACCACTTGCCATCTTTTACAGTACTTGCTGATATACTGCAGACCACACAACCGCTGCCATACACATAAACATTTAGTGTGCACATCTCGATCCTTTGGGATTAATGATTAGTGGCCTCCCGGTTTCCAGCCCACAGCTTTTTACGAACTTGTAAAATATTTGAGGATGTTTTCCTTTGAAAAACTCTCAAGCACTGCAGTTTGTTCTCATGATGAAAGATGTCCTCCTTACTCCCGATGTCTGAGTGTCATCCCTACTGTACGCTCTGGAGCTGGGTAAATATATATATTATGTGTGTCCGTACTGTATCCTCCTCTGTATTCTTAGCACGGCACGCTGTGGTTGTCCTCATAAAGGTAACAGAGACATATTTTCCCCTTGTATATTCAAGGTACTGACGTCATTTAATGTCAGACTTGTTCTTATAAATGCAGGGAGTAAATCAAATGATATACCGCATACAGTACCACTAACTCAGCACTGGGTTCAGCTCAGCCTCGAATCAGGCTACATGTTGTCATGCTTCTCATTTGCGGCTGGCCACAGGCGGGCCATGAATCAAGCAGAGTAGGGTGTTGATCATTGATCAATTCCAAGTTCCCTGTAATCCACTGCATTTAGAATGACCTAAGAGGTAATTCTGATCTTAAATTTGCATTTAGAAAATCCTTGATTGGTACCAGGTCAGGAATCCACAGCAACAGAGCTTCTACGAGGTGACATCAAGGGTCAGCGGGCTCCACTTACACAGCATGAGAAGCAGAGACGTTTTAAATCTCTCTGACACTTGGTGCCGCGCCCAGGGATTTTTATATTGTGCTTGTTTCCAACCTCAGTGTTACACATGTGGGAGTGGATGCAGAATATAGACTAATAGGTACAGATAGATCTTTAATTGGCCACATTTGCAGAACGAGGAGGTTTGTGATCACAGTGACCCGAGCTTATGACTGTGCAGTGAAGGTTGTGGTTATGGAATAGTTATAGTTCTGCATCACGCCCTCGTAAAAGTGCATTGTGTCCTGAGCGCTGCGTAAGAAAAGCGATACTTCTACCTCTTCTACGTTAACCTTTGGGGTCTTTTTGTAATTGTTGAAATTGCGGTCGTGGTAACGTTGACATTTACAAAGCAATCTGGTGAGATGGGGAATGTGACAACATTACGAAGAACAAAGTCCGACGGAGCAAGACACCCAAAATGATAACACAAGAGTTTTAAACAAACCCTTAGGGAAGCCAAACAATTTTGGTTATGAAAAAACAAACAGCTTTGATAGTGTGTGCCCAAACTGACCAGGACCGAGCTGTACACAAACATCGCAGACCCATTCAGCAATTAAAGAGTCAGTCATTTCTCCCAGGAGGGCCCAAAAATGAGCCGAGACACACGCGGAGCAAAGACCGGACTCATATTTTCCAGGTGACTTCAAATGAATATGTTTAAACTAGCAGCATTTTTGAGACATTAGTGATTTGATTATCTGATCGCTCTTCTTCCTGCGCTTGACTACATGTGTAACTACAATGTTACAACCACTGCGTGAATGCACTTACCACCAGTTAGCATGAGGGCGCATTTGCACATGCAGTTGTCATTGTCCATGTCCTTGGTACTGAAGTCTGCTCCGTGGATTACTAGACTGCTCTGTCTGCCTGCAGTCCCACTGTGGCTTTTCAGGAACAGCCTGAAAGACATCAGGAGGAAAAGGAGTGAGTCAGGACTCGAAAACATGTATGTGGGAGGAAGTGGGGGAGAGAAGTACGGCGAACATTGAAGGCAATAAAAGCACAGAGAAGACATAACGTGGTGCAGGAAACATCTCCTGAGAGATATTTATTTTTCAGTTGTGAGAGAGTACATGTGGAACACCTGGAACAACATTAAGAGCAGGGTAGAGAGAATCTAAAATAAAGAATGAAAGACGGAGTGTATGAAAGAATTACAGACGAAAGTGTGAGTGAGACAGAATGTCTGGGAATTGCATGTCAGCCTGTAGAGCCAGTGAACGCTGATTTACACCGCAACAACAGGCTAAATCATTAAATGCAGACCTGTAACAGCTACCTGCAGTAAAAGAGGAATAAATAACCTGCTTAACAAATCATTTATCCATAGCTGGACACACAGGGAACAATCTCAATACAATATTTCTTCCCTGGCTTCTTGTGTCAGGTACATAGTCCTTGGACTTCTTCTGTTCACGATGTAGGACGATACTTTTTTGTCATGAAACCAAACATGCCTGTCAATTTTCCTACCAAGTCCAGGAAGATTTTGCAGCAGGAGTGCAGTTTTCTCATGTTATCTGTGATTTATCGTGTAAGTTCTCTTGGATTGTTTGGATACTGTGCACATGCTACTATTAGTAATATTCTTTCTGCAGGTAAAGTTTATTTTTTCAAGACTGAAAATGAGAAGATGGTTCAGTACTACCAGAATGAAATAAGAACGAAGTATTTCGCCTATAAGTACACTAGATTGCGTGGCATTGTAGAGTGGTGGTTAGCACCTCCTTGCCACAGCAATAAGGCCTTTCTGTGTGGAGTTTGCATGTTCTCTCTGTGCCTGTGTGGGTTCTATCTGAGTACTCTGGCTTCTTCCCACAATCCAAAGATATGCATGGGGTTACATTGAATGGCGATTCTAAATTGGCCAGAGGTGTGAATGTCAGTCCAAATGCTTGCCTGTCTCTCTGCATTAACCCTGTGATAGACCATCCCGTACAGATTGCAGCCCACCTCTTGCCCTGCGACAGCTGGGACGGACTCCAGCACCCCTACATGATCCTGATTTGGATAAGTAGAAATAAATGGATGTGCAGATAACACTTACCTGAAAACAACATTTTAGTTGTGGAATTCTTGCACAGAATTTTTAACAATAGCTACATAAAACTAGTAACTGATAATTATCAATGTGCTTCTGAACCAATTTAGTGATTTACTTTCAGTAGTACTACGATTCGTAAACATCCATCTACTCATATGATGACTACTTTTTCTAGTTTATTCTGAATTAACTGAAAATGGCACATAAAGAAGGTATGATGCTACCTTTCTTGCTTTATCCCTGTAAACACAGCCGTAAATGTTTCTTAATTAGCTTTTTTCTCTCTTAATTACCTCGTTAAGTCTAATTTTAGCAAAGTAATAGATGTGCAAGTTTACTAAACTTCTAGTTAAGAGAAAAAAAATCAACAGAGCTTTTTCAAAACAGGCTGAGTTCACTTAGGTGCATCTATTTACTTTTTCACTAACTTTCATCTTCCCTTGCAGTGCATTAAATCCAAAGTGCATTATTTTCACTGGCGTTTAAAGCGTCTGCAATCATAAGCTTACTTAACCTTAAAAGCTTCTGTTTAAACTTATCTAAGTGTATTTTAGGGATACTTTCTCGAGGCCTCTAGAGCAGAGCTTGGTAAATATCCTTTCAATTTAAGAGACGCTATTGAAATAGCATGTTGGATCCAGCATGTTTAGGGGACTGATGAGCCATCACTAAGATGAATTCCTTCACACACTCAATGCACAGAGCACAAGCTGAAAACTAATATGAAGGTTGGAAGCAGATTTCTCCTGGGTGTGGCCCACTGTGAATTCAATCCTGGTGTGAGTGATATGTGCTGCATGGGGATATGACAATTCCTGCACCCATTGGACAGAACACGCCTTCTCTTATCCTGCCATATCGCAGATTTACTTTTTTCTCCATGGATACCTTTGTTTTTCTCACGCTCTCAGTTTCACTTTCTCCCAGCAGAAGGAATTGCACATCCAAAGATCAGGATTGCATCACCAAGCCAGTGAGGTCTCCATTATTATTATTGTTGTTATTAAGTACGGTTCACTCCCAAACAAAGTAATTGCTTGAGATTATTTTATCGACAACAGGGGAGCTTGGGCGTGTTGTGAACTTTGAGTTCACACTTTGAGTTTTCTGATGAGAAAGTAATAAATGCAAAATGCGGTAATTTATGTTTTAAGTAAACTCACCCAAAACCTTTTTGAGGCTTGTAGCTCTGAGGCATCAGGTTGTGCATCTCAAAGAACCAGACTGATAGGCTTCCCAGGAAAGAAAATCACTCAACGTGAAAGACTCCTGTATTTGGACAGCTGTGTAAACGGCCGATTTGTGCACCAGGGTAAAAAGTATGTCTGCTAGTCACAGAGGGGAATTCGCTAAGCCACTAAACCAGAAGGCACAATCCTACGACATAAGGGTGAGTCATGTTTCTAATCAGTGGCAGCAATGACCGCTGGACATGGCAAGTTTTAATAAGGGCCAGTTACAATTATGCAAGCAGTAAAGTGTCTAAATGTGCAAGTTCCTGTATGGGTGTCCAAAACTTAATCAGTGACACATTGGAGTATTATCTGGTGTCTAAAAGGCAACAGATGTTTTTGGAGATATTTTCCAGGTCAAAGTAAACTCATCCCAAAGTGCTGCCTCACTTACATGTAGAATGACTTCCATCAGCTAATTCCTGATCCCGACAAATACAGCATTCAATGTCGAGGATGTGGTCTGCTAACGCTCTGATAAAGAACAGACTGTGCTTCACATTTACTCTCTCTGTTTTCTTTAGCTCTTTACGATCTGCGTTTGCCTGATGAATCGCCAAAGCAGATCTTCAAGAAGTCTTTTCGACATGATGCTCGGAGTATTCTGTGGCTGTGCTTACCAGCTATGCTGCACATTTAAAAGACCAAAATCCCCCTAATAAGACTGACATCTGCAGTTTTTCCTGTCAGATTCCATTAAGCACGTAAATGTTAAGTGGGATAATCCAAAGAGGGGCCAAGTTATGAATACAAGAGGAACAGATGCCTTTCCCGAAGCCTGTTTAGAATTAGACAAAGAAAAAGACCTTGGCAGATATGGCATCTTCCTGTTAATGAAATGTATCAAAGGACAGACATCTGCTCAGTCAGACTGGAAACTAAAAAGGCAATACACACTAATCTGATCTGGCGTTAAAGAAACTTAGTAATGCAATTCGTCAAGGTACATTAGTGAAAAAATAATTTTGGAATTATTTGGTTGTCTTAGTGACAGGAAAGGAGTTACGTGTCATCTCAGGTCTCTAACATCCACTGGAAATGCTGGTTGTTTCTGATGCTCTAAAGTTACAGTGTGTAAAATGCTGCTAGATGTCAATAGATTGCAGATTGCAGTCAACTGAGTTTTGCTTTATTACTCCTCCTAATTGAAGTGCATAATCGTAGCTATGGTAACAACTTTGGCTGCCATTCATCTGTAGTGAGTGTAGGCTGTTAGTTCACTACTTACCTCAGCAATGTGTTGTGTGTCCTGTCTATTTACTCTACAGCGTGTGGCTGTAAAATCTTCTCACTCGTAACCAATGACAGCAACACTGAGGTGAATATTGAGCTGTTGAGGAATCCTGTCAGTAAGTGCTGCTGTTAACCTCTGTTAGCCAGCGTAATAAAACTTTCTTTGAAGTGGATCAAACATAGTTCGACTTGGTAACTTAGCAAATAAAGCCTTACATAATGTGAGAATGTATTTAAAATGTTTATCTGGGGGAAAATGTTACTTTTAGGACACTTAAGCGTAATATTAGCTGGCATAATGTTTGCTTATAACCAACTGTTGTTGGAGACGGGAGGGTCGTACACAAAATCCTGTGTTATCTGCTGACAATAAGTAATTCAACATCCTGACAATATCAGGAATAAGTAAACATGTTTTGTGCATATTTTCATGTTTTAGAGCCCTGACTTTAGAAGAAGAGGCTGAAGTTGAAAGAGTGGAAGAGGATGACATTTTTTCCAGATGCTGGTCATGTTTCCTATGCGCTCTCACGCCTTTGGTAAAGGAGACCCCTTCTCAGATCATAAATGAACTTTCATATCTTGAGTCTGAAGGTGCCAACATGAAGTTCTGCTAAATAACTGCTCATCGATAACATTAACCAGCTGGCCTAAGCTTAGTTTGAGATGCTGTAAAATGAGGAAAAGCTAGGCCTACTATAAATATGCTCGTAATGTGATTACTCCAGGTCAAATCGACTTTTTTATCTTAAAAAAGAACAAAGAAAAACTGAAAGAGATGTGAAAACAGAAACTGTAATAAGAGTTTCTGAAAAAGACAGAAATATCCAAGTTCGGTGTCACAAGAAAGTTGTATTATATTAGGAAAGACACCTCAAGGAACAAATAAACCTGAATAAGGAAACACAACTTAAGTAAACTGAGTTTTTATAAGTGTTATTTGGCTGAGCTGAACCCTTAAACCCTTAGATACAGATTCGGTTTCAGTCATAATGAGTCGACGCTCTAGAGTATTACAGCTGCAAACTGTGTACGTGGGAAATCATTTGTAGCACTGTAAGGTGAGCTATCCGATGACACTAATATGTTTATCTGAGACTACTTCCAAGTGAAACTAGGTTACAGTGATTGACATTTTATCAGACTGTAACCTAAAACACAGTCATTAACATTATTAAGAAGAACAATTAAGGCCGTGCACGTTTTAGTTTTTTTTTTTCAAGTTTAGGCTAAAATTTAGCACAAAGGCTGCATTAATTAACACAAACTCAACTTTATATGTGTAGAAATCTGTTTCATTTAAAGTAGTAAAGTGTTCATGAATGACCCCTTAAAGCTGTTTTTTCCCAGACTTAGCGGATTACAGCTGAGTAAGTGGGATTCATGTGGGGTCCTAGATCTGCGAACACGTTGCCTCTTTGAACTCTTTTTTTTTTTAGCTGACATGTTCTATTTCTCAACACTCTGTGTTACTCTGAACTGGGAGAACATTTCTGTCATATTGTAACTTCATAGAAGAATTATTCTGGGAAGGTTTGGGTCAAGTCCTGAAGCAATACTTCTAATGGAATGTATGGCACACTAAAGTTCAGGGTGCTCTTTGAAGAAAATGCCAGAGATAAAGTACGGATGGTGGCTAAGCATGCTTGTTTTTTTCCCATCTACTTATAGGCGACTACCCTGTCAGCTGAGAGTCCTGCATTAGCCTCTGCGCCTTAAGCCACTGCAGAGGTTAATCACTCTGACTGAGCGCTAGCTTCCTACCACAGAGCCACAGAGGTATCTGGCTGGCTACTCTCTTGCCAGTGGGTGTCATATAGCTCCACTGAGAAAATCATTCAGGCAGGCATTTGTCATAGTGCTTATAATCTGGCAATACACTTTATAATTTACATTGTTGCGTTGAGTAAGACCACTGCCATATCCATCTTATTCATGCCTGTTAAAATATGCAGACCTATTATGCTTACTGTCACACATACTGACCCTGGATTTTCTCCATCTGACCCAGAAAATTCTTAGCATTGATGGACGAAAGTACAATCAGTTTTATGTTGCATATCTGAAAGCTGTGAACCCTCGAGAATCAGAATCTATCTAACTTGAAATTTGCAGGGACGGGATTCAATTACCTCCAATTTAAGGTATCCCTGATAATCTCAGAGTGAGTCTTGGATAAAGAAGAAGGTAATCATATTTTGCAACTCAAATCTCTGCCAATTTCTTTTGTAAATCTCCAAATGAAAAACATCTAAACGAGATCTGATTCTACAGGGACCTTAGTCATTACCATATGGAGAAATCACTGAATTTTAGGAACTTGGCTTTCTCAATGGGGAATCTGAATAAAGATGTAATGGCTCGTTAAAAAATAAACATACTGCATAAGTCTTCTAGCTGGGAGATTTTGAACACGCATACTAAAGATTTTTTCATGTAAACTTTAATTTGTGTATGTGCATATACTGAACTGATGTAAATCTTTCTATCTCAGACAATTTTGGAAACGATTGCTTTACATATCTGGATCTTCAGATGTGCATTATTATTTTAGGATGCATTAAATTCAGTGACCCACATTGCTTTCCCTGTGCTTAATGAAATAATTACATGAAACTAAAGATTACAGAGACTCACTCAGGCTATGAAAAAAGTACTAAAGTACTGCACAAACATTTTGAACCACGTCTCATTGCTTTTTATCTTCTAGCAAAATGGGAAATTGGTGTCGTTACTGAAACATATCCAAACCTCAATATAAATATAATCTAAGTAGAAGAAAGAATCAAAGTTTGTATAATTCTCAAAAAGGTTGAAAGTCAGTTAATGTCTTACACAGCCTGAACTCTCTTACGTAAGCTTTATTAAAATTTCTTCAAGTAGTCTTCGGGAATAGCTCTCCAGGTTTCTTGAAGGACATTCAAAGCTCTTTTTAGGATGTTGGCTGCCTTCACTCTTTCAACATCCCACACTGCTACATTAATGTTAGGCCCAGGCTTTGGGGAGGCCAGTGCAGGAATGATGGCGTTCCTTCATATGTTTTTCTATCAAGGTATGCTTTTATACTGGCAGTGTTTTTGGGACCAGGGTAAAAATAAAGCTGTTGCCAATCAGACGCTTCCCAGATATTATTGAATTCTGGATCAAAATCTGATGGTACTTCTTTGCATTCATAATTCCATCAGTTTTGGCAAGATTCCCAACAGCACAGATGCAAATGCAACCCCAAACCATGACAGAGCTGCCACCATGTTTTACAGAAGACCTCACTGGTGTATTCTCCTGACTTCCTCTGTACTTACTGACAATGATTTGAGCCAAAGGTTTCAAAATATCATCACTCCATAAGAAATGTTGCCACTGATTTTCAGTGTAGTTTTTTTTATTTTATTTGGCATACATCAGGCTTTTCTCTTTATTTCCTCTTGCCTTAAGAATGGCTGTTTAAAAGCTCTCATTTAAGGAAATCTCCTGGGACAACTATGATCTTTATTTAATTCAGTGAAACTATAACCCTCCAAGAATCAGACTGACAAAAAAACATATACTTATACCCACTGTGAAAATATGATTGTGGGCTATTCTTGTGAGTGTCCAGTGCAGTTTACTTTCTGTGTATATCCTGTATTTGTCAGTTTTCTGTGTTATTCCTTTGTTCCTGCTAATTGTGTTCACAGCTCTCCTGCAACTTTTTCTACCTTCTTATTTATTCTTTTGCTGGCTAGGATTCATGATAATAATGGTGATTTATTAATTTACAAAGAAAACCTTTTATAAAAGCATCATAAAACAACAGCAAACGTCATTCTGTAGATCCCCCCTCCCACTTTAAATCTTTGTTGTTTTTGTTTATTCCATTTACGTTTCACAGTTAGTCATTTTTAATTCTTTTTTGCATTACTTTGCTATTTAACTTTCATTTTCATACTGAACAACCATGTTTTCTGGTCTCTTCTATTAATATTGACAATGCAGAGCCATTCTATGAAACAACAAAACTTTGACAAATGACAGTAATTAACTGATTGTGTTCATCTGATGGCTATAGTTAGAACAATATTTGGAGGTCATGAAATGATTTGACCATTTTCTTTTCTGCAACCCATGCTGTGGCACACCAAGCAGATTAGATATGATGATAGGGAACTTTTTTCAGCTGTTTATAAAGAAAGTAACCTCTGCAATTATGGTGGCTTGAGTCACAATGAAGCAAAAAACCAAAATAGACCTATAGAGTTTTCCACTGAACCACAATTCAAGCTTATACGATTGTGAAATGAGCTCACTTTACAATCATGTAACTTTGTGGTTCAGAAGCAAACTCCATAGGTCCAGTGAAATGAAATGCCTGTCAAAGTGTTAAGATGTGCACATTCATGATTAAGACAACCTTGCTGATGTCGGCGTTCTCCCTGCAGATACTGTGTAGATTTCTGTCTTTTTTCATGAGCTGTTTCTGCATTGATGCAGTTCTCCTGCTCTCGCCATATTATCGCTTGTGATTTATGGGAGAAACAACGTTTTGAGGGCATGACTGCTTAATATGGCCTTCAGTGCACTCAAGAATACATGCAAACAGTGCACTCATCTACAATCTTATTAAGTACACCTTGCTAGTACTGGATTGGACCTCCTTTCTTCCTCAGAAGTGCTTCAATTCTTCATTGCGTAGCTTCAACAAGGTGCTGGGAACACTCAGTGATTTCCACATGATAGCATCACACAGTTGCTGCAGATTTCTCAGCTAAGCATCTATAATATGAATCGTCTGTTCCAACACATTCCAGTTTGCACTACTGGACTGAAACCTAATGAACTAAGTACATTTATTGTCAAGTTCAAGAAACCAGTTTGAGATAATCAACTTTGTGACATGGGATGATATTCTTCTGGAAGCAGTACACTGTAGCCATAAAAGGGTGGACATGGTCAGCAACAAGACTATGGTGCAACAACAACAACAACATAGGCTATGGTGTTTAAACAATGTACACCATCAGCCTGAACCGCTGGTACAAGGCAGAGTGGATCGATGCTTTCAGGTTGTTTAACCAGTCAATCTGAACATCTGAAACCTTAGACCAATTTTGG